>NW_006797342.1:1862856-1875327 GCF_000442215.2 Lipotes vexillifer
GGAAAGAGTTTTAATTTGAACTTCCATGATTATAAGAAAGTTGGTCATATTTCTATTCATTTAATGGAATATAGATTTCTTATTTTCTTGAATTCATTAAATTTGTAAAATTTTACCTATGTTTCTATTTGTTTGTGCTTTCCACTGATATGTTGTTCTTTATATAGCCTGGGTATTAGTTGTTTGTTGGCTATATGTATTGCAAATTTTTCTTCCCATTCTGTGGCTTGTCTTTTCATCTTCCTTATGGTGACTTCTAAAAAAAGAAAGATTCATTTTAATGAAGTAAATCTTTCAACCATTTGCTTTACAGTTTTTTTTATTTTTATCCTTTTGAAAAACTCCTTTCACTGAGGTCATGCTATTCAGTTATATTTTAATTTAGTTTATAATTTTGCCATTGATATCTACATTTTTAATCTATGAGGACTTGCTATTTGTGCATAGTGTAAAATTGGGATTTAATTTCATTATTTTTTCATCTGGACACCCAATTGTTCCAATGACATTTACTGAAAATACAGTCTTCTCCTCTCTGATCTGAAATGCCAAAAACAACAAATTGCAGGAATAATGCAGCTGGTATTAAAAAGATAAAAACGAGTAGAATATTTACAATTTTATTTGAGTCAATTTGAATGTTTATATCAAATGGAAAAATTTCTAGATAACTTAACAAATAAAACTAGCCTGAGGAAAAAAAAAACAACAGGAAACCTTAAATCATGCTGAATACAATAACATCACTGAATCTGCAGTGATATCTCACAAAGAAAATACCAATCCCAAAAGCTTCACTAACAATTTTGCCAATTAGTTAATAACCAATTTTAAAACTTTCAAAACTTTTCCAGAAGATGGAGAATGAGAAAGCACTCTCTGACTTATTTCATAAGGTTATTATAATCATGCTAATAAAAGAAAAATAACAGACAAGGACACAGTGATGAAGGAATATTACAGATAAATACCACCAGTGTTGACACAGATGGAAAAATCTAAACAGAATATAGACAGTAAATCCAACAATACTTAACGTGACTGAGTTACATCCCTCACCCTCCAGAAATGACAACATAATTTGATTTTTGAAAATCAATAAATGTATTGAAACAGATTAAGAGATTAAAAGTCACAGAATGGGCTAAAATATTTGTAACACATATAGACAACTAATACCAGACTATATAAAAACTACAACATACCAACTAAAAAAAGACCAAAAAACTGGGCACAAAAACTTAATTTAATGAACTTAACAAAGTAAGATATCTTTATCTCATTAAATGTATGAAAAGGAGAACACACACACATACAGGTCTTGGTAATGGAAGCACAGAATGGGTCCTTCACCTGAGAAAGTGTATCTACAAAACACCTGCATATACATGTATATATTCTTTCTCAAATTCTTTTCCTATTTAGGTTGTTACATAATATTGAGCAGAGTTCCCTGTGCCACACAGTAGGTCCTTGTTGGTTATCCATTTTAAATATAGCAGTGTGTACAAGAATAGGTACATGCATATGTATAACTGAATCACTTTGCTGTACACCTGAAACTAACACAACTTTGTTAATCCACTATATTCCAATGTAAAATAAAAAAGTTCAAATAAATAAATAAATAAATAAATACAATATTTAAAAAAAATCTACAGGAGGCTTTCCTCTCCCTCTCCTCTTTTTCCATCTCCTCTTCTCTCTCTCCCCTCTCTTTCTTTCCCTTCTACTCCTGAATCATTCTGTGCAGAAGCCATTATGTCTTGCAAAACAAAGTACGTTTCTACATCCAGTTGGTAACATCCAGTTGGGGTGAAGGGGGAAGTGGGCTGAGGGGAGTTGAAGCCTGGCAAGGGTGAGGAGTGTGGCCACTCAGGGGTGATGCTCTAGCAGGGGGTGTGGGAGATGGAGCTGGGGATGTAAGCATACATGCGAGGATGGCTCCGTGGGGCTCTCAGAGCCTGAGGGTGCAAGGAGGGCATTAGCACAGTTGGTGGAGAGTGAGGAGAGGATCCAAGGCACCTGGGTGTGGAGAGTGGACACAGGAGTGTGTTGATGAGGGTTTCTAAGTGGGGGGTGTCCGTGGAGGTGATGTGATATTGGATACATACAGGGGGGATTGATCAAATAAGGACGTATGTTCCAGAAATGGGAGCCAGCTTTTTCAGCACTGAGAAGGGAGCTAGTTACCAATATGAGAACGGGGAAACTAGGATAAACTCTGAGTGTGGACTGAGATTGGAGTGTGAACTCATGGTTAGATAGAGGGAGGGGACAGGAGATGAACATTCACGTATGTACACTGACTCTTAAAGACTACATCCTCCGTTGTGCAAGCAGATTGAGAACATGCTCACTGCCGCTTCCCTGTGAAACAGTGTGCTGCTTTCACAGTGTGGATTCTGGGCCCGGGGTGTGTCAACTGCACTGGGAAGAGAGAACTGTTCCCAGAGAGAATGGAATGGCAAATTCTATAGTTTGTTTTGTTTTTTCTTCCATGGTCCTTGAGGTAGAAGAAAGTCTTAAGCTGCAGCTACTTAATAAATTGCCCTTCATGCTTCATCACGATGTTACCTAATGTCAGCAACTCCCATGAATCCTGAGCTTATTTTCCCATGCATAAAGAGAAATGTATTCCATAAGCCACTTCAAAATTCAGGACCAAATGCAGCCCTCTCTTTAGGAACCGGCTGAGTTACCTATAATGTGCCTTCACCTTTTATTTCTGCCCACCACAAGTAAAAACTCTGGAGTTCACAAATGAACCACCCCATTGGAATAGAAAGCTTTCAATTATGTAGGCTTTTTCATATGATGAGGTTTGATCTGGTCTTTCGTGTGTTGGACAGTTCATCTTCTGTGAAACTCTCTCCTATCTCCAGCTTCTTTTCCAACTTCTGGTCCAAACATCAGAATGTTCCTATTGGTTGTTTTCTAACACTCTGGAGAGGCACTCACAGAAAAACACCTCATTAAAGAAAAATATTTTATAACTGTTTTGCTTGATTCTTCTGCTAGTCCTTCCTCTATGGCTAAAAAGCCCTAAAACATGGCTCCTTTAAAATCGATATTTAAATATCTTAATTGCAACTCTTTTTTTGTGGCCAGTACATTTTTTGCATTCTGTTTTCCAATAGAGTTTTTTTTTGGGGTTTTTTTTTTTTGCGGTACGTGGGCCTCTCACTGTTGTGGCCTCTCCCGTTGCGGAGCACAGGCTCCGGACACGCAGGCTCAGCGGCCATGGCTCACGGGCCCAGCCGCTCCGCGGCATGCGGGATCCTCCCGGACCGGGGCCCGAACGCGTGTCCCCTGCATCGGCAGGCGGACTCTCAACCACTGCGCCACCAGGGAAGCCCTCCAATAGAGTTTTAATAATATTTATCTCTGTCAGTATCCAGGACCAGTTCTGTCCTTCAAACCAAATTTCTTGGTCATCACCAGCCAACTGTTGGCCCTGGCAGATATCAGAATACATTTACCAGAGTCTCTACCAGGTAACATTTGATATTTGCAATTAATTGCATAGGTAATTGGACACTAAACTAATCACAGGCTAAGCAAGCCAGGTGTATTCTCAAAAATGAAGGTGAATTATGGCCACATTTAATAAGTTATAGTATAATTCTCCCAGTGAAATTAAAGGTAAGCATAAAATTGGAGTGGCAGAAATAAAAATGTGGGTTCTCATTTTGTTTTGGGTTTATGTAGTGTTTTCATAGTCACCATTTTTTTAATCTTTATAATGTATACTTTCAGTTTGTCATCAACTGCCAGTGGAAGAAAATATACCTCTTCTGCTTGTTCATACATTTTTTTTGTTTTCAGGATAGAATCAAGGTATTTGTTTTAGTTTAGATGAGACACAATTGTTTCCATGTTGTCTATAGGTAAATGTATTTTTAGTGCTAAAATTTTTCATGAATATCCTGTGAGTTATGGGACATTTGTTTTTAACCATATAAATACATCTTATTTATTCAAAATCGGTTATTTCTTTTGACTTCAACTATTGAGAGAACAGTGAGCAACAGGACATAGATTTTTAAAAAGGAGAAGAAGGAGGTTTTCTATGTAATCAATGTAAATATTACAAATCCCAAGTAAAATATATTTCATAAGTCATATTATCTGTATTTAAGAAATCTATTCAGTACCCCCTTTGACTTTCTAGCTTTGTACCCACAGAGGAATAAGTTGAGCAAGTTTCAGCAAAGAGCAGCTAGAAATAGAAAGACCAGAGAGAAAAACAAATATAGCTGACAATCTGACAATGAAAGTGAAAAGATAAACATAGTAAAACCAAAACCAAAATCAAAAACTTTACAAGCCTGGGGAACCGGCAAATAGTCTATACAGCAACAGTCTCAGAAAGCAAATATTCCAGCAAAAACTTAGCATTTGTAGGACTTCAGCATTTACAGTTAGTGGTTTATATACAGCCTTCACATAGAATACTTGTTTTGATCTGCAGGATCAAACTGTAAACAGAGCAGATAAGTAGCAATACTTTTCTATGCCAAATTACTTAGTGTCATGGACTGAATGTTTGTGTCCTCCCCCAATTCATATGTTGAGATTCTACCCTGTAATGTGCTTGTATTAGGAGGTGATTGGGTTTAGATGAAGTCATGAGGGTGGAGGTCCCATGAATGGGATTAGTGCCCTTGTAAGAATCAAAAGAGAGCTTGCTTTCCCTCTCTGCTGTCTGCCCTGTGAGGACATGAAGAGGAGTCTGAAATCAAAGTGGGCTCTACCAGAACCCGACTGGGATGATCCCCAGCTCTTGGACTTCCAGCCTCCGTAACAGTTAGAAATAAGTTTCTGTTGGTTGTACATCCCCCTGTGTGTGCTATTTTGTTACAGCAGCCTGAACTGGCTTAGACACTTAATATAACCCTCAATAGCATGGATTTTGGAGTAAGATTGACTTGTTACATTTTTAAGTCTGCTCTGGCTTCATATGTGACCTCAGATAGTTAGTAACATTTTTGAGACTATGTAAATGAGGATAATAAAACTTACCTAACATGGCTGTTGAAAAGACTAAGTGAGATATGCATATAAAGCACATAGGAGCAGTCAGGAAATGAGAATCATTGCTATTATTGAATGGAAAAAATGAAGGTTTGGAGATATTGAGTGACTCACTTGTGTTTCATAGCTAAGAAGAGATGGAGCCAGATGGAGGCCATTCAATTCTCTGTCCAGTTTCTGTTGCAAGCAGGGCACCATATTTCTGTGTGCAGTTCTGTCATTTGTTTACGAGATAGCCCTCAGTCTCTAAGATTTAAGACAGATCACATTCAGGCCCCTTTGTATCAAAGTAAACTATTTAATATCTTAAAAAACTAAACTTCAGGGCTTCCCTGGTGGCGCAGTGGTTGAGAGTCCGCCTGCCGATGCAGGGGACACGGGTTTGTGCCACGGTCTGGGAGGATCCCACATGCCGTGGAGAAGCTGGGCCCATGAGCCATGGCCGCTGAGCCTGCGCGTCCAGAGTCGGTGCTCCACAATGGGAGAGGCCACAACAGTGAGAGGCCCGCATAATGCAAAAAACAAAACAAAACAAAAACTAAACTTCAGACTTGTTTTTCCCTTTATTCATGGGGTCAAGAAAAAGGATCCAGGTGGAGAAGTAATTACCTGTACTGACATTAATAGTGCCAGTGTGTAGAAGGAAAATCATGTCTTTGAAGGCTCAATGAGAATTAAATGAACAATAAAGAATAAGCACCTGAAGAGAAATAGGAGCAGTGCTAGATTATGATGCTCAATACTTCCTTCTTTCCTTCCTCCTTTTCTTCTTTCAGTGACTCCCTCCTTCTATCCTTCCTTCAGTTTTCTTTCCATCCAAACAAAAAATATTGGTTCATAATTTATCATGAGCAAAGCCTTTATACTATATTAACTAGCATCCCTAGTCTAAAGGAGTATATTTATTTAAGGAAGCAAAAAAGGTAAACAAGTACAATATAGTTAGAGAAACAATGTGATAGGGATAATATGGTGCTACAAAGCAGTGAGGAGAAGCATTTAACCTTGACTTGAAGAGCTCAGAAAGGGTTTTGTCTGTTCTTGTTTGGTGTTTTGTTTCCAGAATAGCCACTGATGCTGTGGTCTGTCTCTTCTAAGATCAAGGTTTAGCAACAAGGTAGGTGGGGCAAAGGTGAAGAGTTCAGAGGATTTCTTTTTCAAAACTTCAAGTAGCTGAATATAGTAAGAGAGAGAATTGGGAGAAGATGCCAACTGAAGTGTTAGCAGATTAACAGATAATAAATGGGTTTGTGTCAGTTGATCGTTCTATTGTCAAATTGGTTATTCTGGAAATTAAATTTCCTCGAATCCCTTTCTCTACATTTCTGGCTTGCAGTTGTTCAAAAGTGAACTTGTGTGGGACTGGGGATGGAAGCGAAAACCTGGGCATGATTAGAGGCAGTGAGAGGCAGACACAGATTGTGAATGTTGATTTGGCTTTCCTTTTTCTCTCCTGTTCTGCACAGAGCTCTCCTTTTCGACCCCTGACCCAGTTGAGCAACTGCCATCCCAGGTCCATCACCAGAATCTTTGCTGCACACTTAGAGGCAGACAACAGTTGCTAAGAACCAATAGCTTTCCATAGACTTCTACTCCTTTCTCCCTTGGTGGTTCTACCCAGCATCCGACAGTTCTCTCTTCCATCTTTCCCCCCAAACTCCAACTCATTCTTGTTATCTACAGCTGGCTAGTGATCTACTCATTTTTTTTTCTCTTTTTCAGAAATTTACTTAGTAGTTGCATAATTTTGTAAGGTTTAATTTCTTAACCTACAATATTTTATAATTCTATTCTACTTTTATTAATACAGTTGTTGACACCAAATGTAGTTTTATGGCAACAGAGCATTTAGGATGAAAATGTGGAATTGGTTCTTTGATCTGATTTGGTTAAAAGTCATCAGTGACCCTGTTACAGTGGCAAAGTGGGTACTGTGGTTCATGGTATGCAATGACGAAACAGCTGCTTAAATTATTACCTGTGGGCCCCTACCAACAAGTACATACAAAAGGCAACCCCTAAGTGGTAAATTTTAGCAGAAATAGGAAGCATAATGCAGTAGATTTGTTGATTGTAAGCATGCTAGAAACCTTGGTGGAAAAAAATGTTGAATCAGGAATTTAAATTCTCAATTTAAGGTTCATAAGGAACAGAAAGCTTCTATAATTGCTCTAAAAGTAACTTAGTCTCCACTAGGCACAGTACTGAGATTTCTGAAAACAAAACCTTAAGTCTGATCTAGTGGATGGCTGAACCACCATGGAATTACTACAGATAAGGACTTATGAGAAGATTCTCATGTGGCTGAGAATCTTGAATTCCTAAATTCTGGAATATTATTCAGCTGTGAAAAAGAGGGAAATCCTGTCATTTGCAACAACATGAATGAACCTTGAGGGCACTAACTGAAATAAAACAGAGAAAGACAAATATAGTATGACCTCACTTATATCTGGAATCTTAAAAAGCCAGACACATAGAAACTTAGAGAAGATTGGTGGTTGCCAGGGGTTTGGTGGGGATGGGAGAAATGGGGAGACGTTGGTCAAAGCGTATGACTTCCAGTTATAAGAAGAATAAGTTCTGGGGATCTAATGTATAGCATGGTGAGTATAGTTTAAAATATTGCATTGTATAATTAAAAAGTTTCTAAGAGAGTAGGTCTTAAATGTTCTCACCATAACAACAACAACCAAGTGGTAATCATGTGTGAGGTGAAGAGTGTGTTAACTTATCTTAGCATGGTTATCATTTTGAAACATATACATGTATCAAATAATCACATTTTACATCTTAAATTTACACAATGTTACATGTCAGTTATACCTCAGTAAAGCTGGATGAAAAGGAAGTGTGACCTTTAATGTTCATTCATCCATTTATAAACATTTAGTAGATATTTGAAAGAAAATGGTACACACCACTGAAGGAAAAAATGTTTTCTCTTCATTCTTAAGTTACATAATTTCTTACTACTGGCATGTGTGCATCACTGGGCACTGCACAGCTTCTCAAACTTTGGAATCAGGTTTGGAAACTGCACCTTTATTTCATGTTGCACGTTATTTTTTACATGGTATTTGTTTTTTATCCTATCTACTGATCTCAGTTTTGAAAAGATAAAACATCATTGAAAACATTGCAGCATACTTCAAGCTCATAGCTCACATAGTGTCTAAAAGAATGTGACTATCTGTATTTCCCTTAAAATATCTTTTGGCACCCATGTGAATTTGTTGTGGTGCCCTGAGGAACCTTGGCACACAGTTTGGGAACTGTAGTTCTACACGTATAACCAGAATCGTGATTCTTCAGGTGATTCCTGAAGAAACAGGAACAAGGTGGTATCCAAAAGCAAATGCAATACATACCAAAAAAATTGCCAGAATCTGCCAATTTACACTGACATGCCAGAGGAATATGTATGGGAGTGGTTTCTATGTGAATTAAATTAAGCCCTGCCAAAATGGCAGATTCATGTGCAAACCCACTAATTACTCTTGTTTTAAACTACTCAGTTTTGGGGTGGTTGGTTACACTTCAATAGATTACCAGAATATTTCTGGTCTAATATATCTATTACATATCTAATATTTTTGTTTTAGACAGACCACATTGGCTTTGAGAGAAAAAAAAATATTGGAATGAGGGAGCAAGATTGGACCCATAGAAATAAAGTTACTCTTAGATAAAAATGATTGAGGGCATTCTTAAGTGACATTTAGCAAATATTCATTAAAGCACTTTGCTATGCATTGGAGATGTGGGATGTACAGAATAGTCTTAGGCCTCATGTTTCAGAATTTATACTTAACTAAAAACCTGGGTTCTAGACAAGCAATTAAGTAAATGTGAGATACATTTTTATGTGGCAAATTCAGGTGCCTAACTTGTCTGTAAGTCAGTGTTAGAAGCAGGGAATGTTTCATCTAAGGGATTGCTATTTAACCTGAGATCTTAAAGATCTGAGGAATTGGCCAATGAAATACAGTGTGGAGTGGTGGACAGAGATGTCTGAGCCTCAGGAAAGAGCATGCCATCCGCGTGGTTGTGTAAGTGGTATGCCACGTTATAAAGTGCAAGAAAGGGCACGTGCCAGTTCTGAAATTCACTTACGTGGAATTCTCTTTTCCCCAAATGTGCCAAATGAATGAAACTTATGACTATAGTAGTTTTTCCTCGATTTGAAATGTTACTTAAGAGGATGCAAACTTGGAATTTTTGGAGTAGATTTCATATTGGCTTTCCTTTCTATCTAAATGAGTACAGGAATATCGTCTGTGTCCTTACCCATATGCCTTCTTGTCATATTAAAAACACTGGCAGTCATTTGTACATCTCATCAATCTCCCCCATTAATTCACTCAGAGCTAGTGCTAGACAGCAGATGGGCAAAAATGTGCTCCAACCAGCCAGCCGCTCCCCGAAGGCTGTGGCTGTTATCTTCCTAAGTCCAAGAGCTATTAATTACCTGTACTGCTAGTAGATTATGACGTGCTTCGGAGACAGAAGGTTGTCAATGTCTCAATTCTCTGAGGTTTGTGAAGGTGGTGAGTGACTTCTTTTTGAACCTTCCTGGTTCACAATTTCTCTCAGCTTCTAAGCCTTCCTCTAATCTTACTAAGAGCTGTTTGTGTTCTTATCACCTGTAATTACAGGGTAGCTCAAGAGGATGTTCAGGCGTCCCCAGGTCTCACCCACACTCAGCTCTCATGTAAGATTGTGGCACATCATCTTAGCACTCATGGAATAAGCTTCGGAATTAAATAAGGGAAGTGGGTACGGGGGAAGCCTTTCCTGGAGTTCTCAATTTGGGCGTCCAAACATAGGAGAAGACTGAAAAGTTATCCTAGGGAGTTGGTTGGCATCACCTCAAACTTTTCAGTGTAACTTGCTGCAAAAAGGAAGTGTCACTTTGGGGAGAGCAGATGGTGGATGCCCCACATGTGAGACCCAACTTCGCCTGAGACCAGGAGAGGGCTGTCCAGGAAAGGAGCTTGCTCCCATTCATTTGGAGCACTCCTAGGGTGAGGTGGATTTAAGATGACAATCTGTTGTCTCCTTTTTCATCCATACCCCCTAAAAAACACCTCTATTATCTTTCCAGACATCAGTGATAATCAAGAATGTTGGAATAAGGAGGGAAGGGCAATATAGGGGTAGGGGATTAAGAAGTACAAACTACTATGTATAAAATAAGCTACAAGGATCTATTGTACAACACTGGGAATATAGTCAGTATTTTATAAAAACTGTAAATGGAGCATAGCCTGTAAAAATTGTGAATCACTGTATTGTATACCTGTAACTCCTACAATATTGTACATCAACTACACTTCAATAAAAAAAAAAAAAAGAATGCTGGAATAAACCAACTAACCTGAGAGGAGAGGTATCTTTCACTTTAGTTATGGTGACTAGAATTCAGTCAGTTTTTCAGTCAGGCTTTTTGGTTTCTCTTTCTCTCTCTGTCAGTGAATTTTGAGAGCGCTGACTCTGAATTAATCAGCAAGGATATAGAACTAGATATAATGGCTTGAGGAGTCCGTAGCCTAGAGAGGAATTAGGACAGTGAAGGCAGTGATCACTGACCTGTGGTAAGTACTACAACTGAAAACCAAGCAAGGAAGCCAGAGGGTGCACACTGTCTGGTGAATTTCAAGATAATTTTCAGGGAATCCAGACTTTGAACTGAGTTTTGAGGAGTGTAAGTATTTTTGTCAATAAATAAGAAAGAGTTTCATTAAAGTCACGGGTGAGTAAAAGTCTATGGCTTGTTACACAGCACAATTCCTCTTGTATGCAATAAATGCCTGGTGTGGACAGGAAAGAGACAGGAGACAAGACTGGAAATGTCAGGGTTGCTGACCAGATAGTGAGGCTACTTGAACCCTGAGATGTCACAATTTATCCTGTAGGCAGTGGGTTAGTGTGTGTGTGTGTGTGTGTGTGTGTGTGTGTGTGTGTGTGTGTCTGAACAATGCTAAGCAATGGAAAAATGGGAAAAGATTTCCTCCTGGGGACACAAGGAGTATCATCCCCATGATACTGGCACAACTCTGAAACATGAAATATGAACAGGACCACAGCAAAATTAAGTGTATGGTCTGTGCTGTGTCACAGTTTGGTGAAAAGACCAGAGGAGTCTCTTCTCACCTCAAAGTTACTCACCTTTGGGGTTCTCATAAGCCACCAGCTCTCAGCCTGGTGACCCTCATCCTCTGGTGAACAGCCTGCCACTAGGTTATCCACGACCTCTACTTAAGGTGAGAAGGGACCAGACAGCGTGTTGCATGTATCCTACAATTAACTGATAATTAACTTCCAAGACAAGGATTAGGTGTCTGAACTGAAGCAAATCTGAGTGCACTTAGGATAGAAAATTTTAGTTCTGTGTCCGGGTGACTTTGAGAAGATCACTAAATACTCATCTTTTATTTATCTAGCTGTGTACTGGGGGTGAAATAATACTTATGTCATAGGTTCATGTTGTAAATGAATGAGATGGTGCACAAAAAGTGCTTAGCACAGTGCCCAGCTCATAGGAATGGCTTGATAAACATTAGTATTTCTCTGATACAGACAGATGCAAAGCATAAAAAAATAGCATTGTCTGTTCCCACTTCACCTTTGAAATGTACCAAATCTTTCATAGTGTTCTGTAAAACCCATAATAGCCTCCCTGGGAGATGGGTTCTGACCACTAGATTCCTGAAATTGATGTCTGATGCTCATCATGGGCTCACTGAATGTGAAAATGGTAAGAATTGGCAACCAAATAAATGGATCTTAAAATACACAGCTTTTCAAAGGAGGTATTTAGAAAGCACACGACTGATCTATGATTCCCCAGGGCTCCCTGTTGGCCCCTTGGTAAGGAAGAGAGAAATAATTGCCCTAAACAATTGAGCATGCTTGTAAGACCAGAAATAAAGTCAATCAAATGTTTAGAAAAAAACAGAGCTGCCTACAAGGTGGGAGTTCTTCCCTTCCTCCATTCCTTATTCCTTTCTTATTTTTTTTTTACATTTGCTTTTCCTTTCTTTTCTTTCTTTCCTTTTCCTGGAATTCTAAAGACTCATCAGCTCGTTGCTAGATACTTCTCTTACCAACCCATCATTTGGCCTTGTATTAACACCAGTTCATCAAAGTACTAGTCAATCAGAATGAGAAGGGTTGGATATTTATCCATTAGTTGCAATTATAATCAAGCCTGCTAACAGTCTAATGAAAAACTATCAGAATAGATATTAAGTGGGTCTGGAGACTAGAAGGTGGTGGAACATAGTCTGCAGCCATCCAGCTTCTCTTTTTCTCAGCTTGTCTTCTTTACAATCCTACACTCACATTCACTGATTATGTGTCACCTAGGTTGCTCATGCCAACTCAACAGAACCTTCGTACTATAATATTTGGGCAGTAATTCTCTTTCCC
>NW_006797342.1:1875337-1892916 GCF_000442215.2 Lipotes vexillifer
TTTCCCTAGTTCAAAGTTGAATCCCATCTGATTTGCCTTCTCCAAATTTTCATTAGAATCTGGGCTCCCAGACCTGTGGAAAGTCACATGGGGAGGCTGGGTTGGATTTACCCTGAGGAGATGGAACAGGAAAGCTTGGTGGTATTCATGAGGTCACGGAGATCCTGGGAGGTTTGGAATGAGTCACCAGGTTTGAACTAATGAGGGAGGTAGAAAAGCATCACCTCCTTCACCATTTGGCTTTAGCTGGTCAGCTAAAGGGGAAAAGTCACTTATTAGATGTCATAAACACCTCACAAGAAGCAGCTGATCTAGTCTGTTATCTTCATGTGACTAGCAGTCAGAATGAGGTCCTGGAAAGACAATAAAATCATCATCAACACCATGCAGTGGGGAGTGATAAATGAGTCTCTTATGCTTTTGAAATATAATAATAAGAATAATATTTTTACAGTATAATTATTATTATCATCTCTTGCATTAGTAAGTGTTGAGAAGTATACCAACAGCTTTAGAAATACTAGTTTTTAAGCTTTACCTTATGAGATAGTTTGTGGATTACTAGTCCTCTTGAGAGCTAGTCCTTCTGTATTTTTGGACACTTGGAAAGACCCTCCAGCTTCTCTTCGAGCTACTCTGAAGCCATCAGACTCATTCCAGCCGACAGGATGTGAGAAATAGTGTCTATCCTTTCCAGTCAAATGCATTTATTTACAAGTGCAAGATTTTCTCATAATCTCTAGTGGCATCCTTTGACGCGGCTTAAGTCTCTGAGTCATCATGTGGAGGGTCACTGTTCTGGGGAACTCTGACCTGCTTTGGACTTTCCAAGAGCAAAAAGTAAACATTGATTATGTTAAGCCACGAGGATTCTGAGCTGTGTTTATTATAGCAGCAGAGTCTCTCTATCCTGAGCAATACAAATAGAAGAAACCATGGTGTGGAGAGGGTAAATAACTTATCCTAGGTCACATGGTCAGTAAATTGTGGGACCAGGATTTGAAATCACATTAGTCTGACCTCACTGCCAAGTGCCTAATCAACACACTTTTCTGGATTCACTCCGAAAGGGAACCAGCTCAGTCTCCAGGAACAAAGAAAGAGAGCTCCCCGATGAGCAGGGCTACACATACCAACAGATGGCTTCCTGTGCATTTACGTGCAAGGCCCATTCGGAGGAACCTACTCCAACAATTTTTCCTCCAGTTGGGTGACTTCCGACATTGACTTAAGCCCATGTTTGTCTTAGAAATAATGTTAAAAATATGAGTTCCCATCCTTTGCTAAGCTAATAGATTATAATGAATGTGAGTGATATTTGGCATGTTTATTGTAGCTTAGAAGCAGCGATGTTAATCAGAATACTTAAAAACCCGTGAAGCAGACATGCCAACAAATCAAATGAGACCCTTTTACTATAGGTACAGAATAACTTGTTTGGTCATATAAATACATACTCATTGGATACTAGCTCTCCCTAGAAAAACTTCAGAGTCATCACCCTGACAGTTATCCTAGGATGAGTGGATATAGTGAATATGTAGATCAAAGTAGAAAGTTAATAACTCTGGGATAAAATTGATTTTTAAAAATTGGCTTGCTTTTTCATTGACTTTTAATATTAATATCTGATAAGATATTCTTCTTTATTCTAAATGTGTATTGCAAGAAAAACATTCTGTCTAATTGACAATTTTGGTTATTTGGATTCCTGTTGATTACAATGTTGACCTTTTAGCATACATCTGGTAAACTAAGTTTTTATTATTCATGTTGCTGTAAAAATTTTAAGGAAAAGTCTTAACTTCTTGTGTTTAAATGCATGAACATTTAAAACTTCAAGAGTATATATGTGTGTGCGTATGCATGTGTGTGGGTGTGTACACAAAAAATATATTTTGGAGATAGAATTCTTATAATTCAAGATTGTAATGATGCATTAATTTGCCTTTTGCCATTTCAGAATGATCTTTAAGTAATTAAATATAAAGTAACATTCCAATCCAATAATTAAGCTGTTCGGATCTTTCTAAACGCAGAACTGTGTTCCACTAGGCTTAGTGTCAGATTGTGGCTGCTTCTTGATAGCAGCAAAATCACTAGAAAATATTTGGGGTATGCTGGGATCATCCATGACTGTTTGATCTTCACCACATACTATTACACTGGAAGGTGGAAAGGTCAGGTGTCCTTGTCTCTACGAGCTTGGTTCTCACTAGGGAAGGTGAAACGATCCCTACTCCAGCCTTCCACAGATCACATTACGTAAACAGAATTTGGCTATCTTCTTCCACAGGAGCATCTGCTCCACTGGTGGTCCCTCGTGTACACATTTTGTTTTGTCCAAGAGAGTTATCATGAGTAATGGATCGGGCTGAGCCTGCTAATGCATGATGTAATTGTCAGAGGGATTTAATTATCAGCACATTACATGCGGGATTACTGTGCCGTGCGATCTCCAGTTCGCTCTCAGGCTATTTAGAAGCAGCATGAATCACAGGAGGTGGAGTTCTCCAAAAAGTCAGTAATGATGCATTTTCTCATCTCTTACCTGTCTGAAAACATTGAACAACAGTGACTTATTTTACTTGCTAATTTCAGTAGAAAATTTATAATAGATTACTGCTCCTCAGGTATCATCTCACCACTGCATAAAAACCATTCACCTATTATGCAGGTCTTTTTTGAAAATACTCAGACTTGAAGTCATTCACTCACTGAGTGCTAGCTACTCAACACAAGCTCCATACTGAGAATAATTTTCAGGCATACTTTCATTTCTCTAGAAACAGACCATCTAAATAATGAAGTAGGAATCTATCTGGTTTCACAATAGAATAAAGAAAGACATAGTGAGTAATAAAATTATATGTTTTATGTAAAAAACTAAAATAATTATCAATTCAGTTATTGATAGCTATAATTATCAGTTTATTTATAAAGTACAGTAGGTAAAGTGCTAGACTTATTGTAGTAGAAGGTTTTTTTAAAATTGAGTGCTATATACTAAATAGCTGTAGCATATAGTTATATAAGTATTCTATATATTAAACACTTACATTCATAATTATTAAATCCATCTTATGGATTAGGGGACAGATTCAGGGATGTTAGGTAATTTGTCAACAGGAGATAAGAAGAATATATGTAAGAGTAATAAAGACAAAAGTCAGAGTTTCACTTTAAAGAATATAGTTAAGGAAATTGACTTTTTTAAAATTTAGAAATTTTTAAAACTTAGAAAAGTTTTCTGTTGGTTTTTCTTTTAAATACCAAGCTAATGTACAAATATCAATCCATGCTGAGCTTCAAAGTTTCTACTTCAGGATCTAGATGTCCTGAACCATGTTCTTTCCATCCAAATTTTCCAAGACTCTTTCTCACTTGGTTAGTGCTCTTCTGTCTGCTAAGAAATCCAAAACAATGGTAATAACTCTATTGACCGACAGCAGAGAATTAAATATAAATATAGTATAAAACATTATGCAAATCATTAAAATTATGTCTTCAAAATAATATCTAATCAAATGGAAATGTAATAAAAATATAAACTTAAATGTAAGAAACATTAAACTCTTTATATGTTCAAGAAAAATAAGCTGATTTTTAGTTATCCTTTACTGTATAAATTCAAATTCTACAATGACTATGTACTTGTTAACTACCTCCAGTATTTAGTAAAATTAGAAAACATTTAACTGGATGTTTCATTCATCTTCTAATGTATGACCTGATAATTCTCTTAGCTCCCTCTTATATATATAAATATATCTACAATTGTATCTATGTATGTGTTTGTAATATATGTCACTATATATAAATATATATTTGTATGTATATATGTAATAATATATAAACATATATTTGTGTGTATGTGTGTATGTAAACTGTAGTTTTCTTATACCTGTGTATGGAAAATATGACAGTTGATAAACAAAGGTGATTTTTCCCTTAACTCAGAAATACTTGATCTGATCTTTAATTATAAGTTATCTGTTTAATGCACATGAATCAATTATCAAATGATGATTTAATTTTAGAATAATTATTTCCTTAAAATTTGAAATTCAAAAGGTAATATTTTGTTAACATGCCGATATTTTATACAGCTACTTAAATATTAATACTAACCTAATATGTCTTTTTTGTTTCATTGAAGATATATAATATATAAAATCTCTCTTCTTGGATCCTAGGCCCTAAGTTGTATAGTCTATTGGACTATAAACGCTCTCTCATTTGTGAACACTAGTAAGAAGGTCTGTGCTTAAACATCTTTGTTTTTTTAACATCAAGTGGAGCTCCTTATATATAGTAAACATTGGCTGATATGAATTTTGTTTTTTCTTTACAAAGTCAAATATTTGTGAGCAAATTGAGAGAACTTTTATTTATCTTATTATTAGCTTTCATTAATCTTCAGCTTTCACAGTCATTTATTTTTTCACATCTTTATGAGTCATCATTCCTGGAACCCTAAGTCTTCCATATTAATACTTCTCAGAACGATTGAGATTCTGGAAAGAATGCTGGATTAATTTTGAGGCAATCCAAAGCCTCATCACTTACTTGCTGTGTGATTTTGGGTAAGTCAGTCTCTCTGAGCTGCAAATGCCTCCTGGGAAGAAAGAGATATTAACATATACTCTACCTAAATTCCAAAATTCTTGAAAGCATTTGGTAAATTAATATTTATGAAAGCACATTATAATCTGAATCATGCTATATCAATGCAGATGTTAGTCTCTTTTCTATTATACTAATATGAATTTAGTTGTTTTCTTATTTGAATGTTTGAAACTATTAATTCAATGCATTATATTTTTATTTTATCTTATCCTGCAAAATTACATTAATTTTAAAATGATGTAAAATTTTAATCTTTTCTATTATATACATTTCTTACCATATGATTACAAATTCAAGACATTATCCAACTTTATGAGCATGTCCCAGTTTTTTAATAAGGCAATATATATTCAGTAATTTAAAGAAATCACTATTCCAACTCCAAGAAATAAATATTATTTGTTGAGAGGGAGGTGGGCTATATTACTTTGTTCTACTTTTTAAAATAAATCTGAAGTTATAGGGAGTTGTTCTCAACCTTAAATATCCCCTCAATAACAGAGATGAATATAACAGAGAAAAGTTAGAAAATCAACAAAGTGAAAGACATATGTTGACAATACCAGATAGCTCACACTCCATTTAAGTGTATCCTCCAAAGTCTTGTAGCAAGAGCCTGTGCTAGATTGAAGAGCTGTTGTGGCTGGTCTTTTACTAAGTAACGATGAGACCATCTGTAATATGATTAGCCTTTCTATTGATATATCAGTAAAATATGAAGATGGGATTGAATTTTAAAAGTCTGTGAGGTGTGTTAGGGCAAGAGAGAGACATGGACATATATATACTAACAAACGTAAGGTAGATAGCCAGTGGGAAGCAGCCGCATGGCACAGGGATACCGGCTCCGTTCTTTGTGGCTGCCTGGAGGGGTGGGATAGGGAGGGTGGGAGGGAGGGAGACAAAGAGGGAAGAGATATGGGAACATATATATATGTATAACTGACTCACTCTGTTATAAAGCAGAAACTAACACACCATTGTAAAGCAATTATACCCCAATAAAGATGTTAAAAAAAAAAAAAAGTCTGCTTCAATCCCAATATATAATTCTATGAATACTTTAGGAAACAAAAGAAGCATGAGAGATATAATAACTCGTTGGAGCCACTAATCCCCACTAGCTCTCTGACATAGGCCAACTGTTACCCGTCTTTAAATATACCTATAGAAATAAGATCACACAGTGTCTTCTCACCATCTAAGAGTCATCTAAGGTTTGAGATGTGTTGATAATTTCATTTTGTGAGCTCAGTTTATTTTAAAGACATATTTATAACATGAGAATGCCACATATGACAAAGGAAATGTGCTTGAAATGTTTTCCCCTTTGATATTAAACATTAAGTTTTGAAAATCCTACTGAAAACAAAAGGTAGAACCTTCATAAAAATTTTCACATTTGACCTTGGACATGTGGTTTATTCTCTCAGTGGTTTACTTTTTTTGTTTGCTTATGAAACAGGGAGTAAAGTCCTATTTCCTCATAAATCTTTCAAGATTCAGCCATTTAAATAACAAATGGACCCATTTTAATACTGTAAGTACTGAGAAGAGGCACAGTGAGCATGACAAAGGTGAATCATTTCCCTCAGATCTCCATGCTAATTTTTAGCTCTATCCTGCCATGTGCGAGGTTAAAACAGCCATCTGATGTTTACCATGTCAGTTCAACAACCCTTTATTTGAGTACTTGCCATATACCACATAGTGTGTTGGTTGATGGAATGAGCAGTCCCTGTCTCCAGAAGGTCACAAACATACACATATATAGTCATCATCTTCATATCCAATTTCATTACCTCAACCAAGCTCCTAGAGCCTAACAGACCATTTCACAAAACATTAATTTTGTAGTAGGTGCCTCTGAGAGGTGCAAACTCTTTGGACAGATACATCAAGGGAGAAAGAACAGGGAAATATATATATATTTTTTCAAAAATATATTCAAAGTCAGCATGATTAGAAAAAATAATTAGAAATGGATCCAAATAGACAGCAGTGAGACCTGCCCCAGATGGTGCTGAGTTGACCTCTATGGGGTGAGCAGTGTGTCCCTCCAGATTCAGCACATCCTTGCTTTTTTCTTGTCCTCTCAAAGATGAGTTCAAGAAATATTAGTGAGTCCAACAGCACTGACCTTATCACAGAAATAAATGTCTGCTGGGACTGGTCACTATTTGGAAATATAATCACCAACTGGTCAGGGGTTAAGGAAGGGAAGCTTACATTTATAGTTCTTATTTTTTAGACCTGCTTCCATAAAAGTTTAATTATCACGTAAGGATGTCATGATTTATTAAATATTAATTAATACAATATGTGGAAAACACTCATTACAATACACACTTGTTTACTCAATTGAAAGTGATAACAACAAGTGTGCATTCTATACTATAGAGCTATATATGGATTATGCTGTTGAATGCTGGTACAATTCTGTGAGATGAGAACTGTCTTTATCACCATCACCATCACCATTCTTACACTGCTCCCCCATCTCATTTCACTTTGAGTTTAGTTCACATGGTCTGATATTAACATGGTTTCTCCCAACTTCCTCATCCTTCAGACAATTTGGAGTTCAGGTTGTTTAGTATGATGGTATCTTCTTCCCCTGAGCAGGACAAGCCCCAGACATCAGAGCCTGCTCTACCCACAATAACAGTATGGTGAGCGGGTATTATAGAATATTAGGAGGACACTAAAGAACTAAAGATGTTGGAGCATGGTCCTAGACAAAGGACATGAGATCTCAGCTGCTCGGGCCAGTGCAGGGATCAACTCCCCCAGAGGTATTCTGGGTCCAGGTCAGTAGGAGTTAACAAGGAGACAAAGCGTGGAACTAAGATCATCAAAACTAATGAAATCTATTTTCTGTATTTACTTCCCACACTTTAAAAATATGAGGGCTTCTGTTGGTTTTCAGGTGAATTTCCAAGATGGTGTGACACCTAACGTTATATCCTGATGCTTAGCTTAGGAAGCCCTTGCTAACTTGCATTTTATATATGGCCAAGGAAAGGGCTTTAGAGTCACAGACCTCAGGACTCAAGCCACAGCTCTGTCTTTTACTGGTGGGATGACTGGCAATTTATCCCTCCCACACCATTTGCCTCAATCTTACAACTGACAGTCCTGGATGTAGTTTTGAGAAGATGCAGTCTGACTTTAACATATGTGTTAATTTTCATTTTCTCCTCCCTTGCCCCATCTCAGTATCAAAGATTCGGAGGATTTGTTCTTTTAAGACCAGATTTTCTGAAAATAAATAAATAAAAATATTCCTTTATTCTCTAAATAAGTACTAAGCACCTACTCTGGACCAAGAGCTGAGCTGGATGCAGGGAGTTCAATGATGACTATTCAGTTATGGTCCCCGAACTCATGGTCGTGCCACCGTTCAAATGGAATAAAGATGGCCAGGTTCCTTGCTTTGAGAATGGTTTATTTTTAGTGGAATAAAATGGAAATGACTGGTTTCTTCTCTGGGTATCACTTGGGGACAGTGTGTCTTCAATCTTACAGCTCTGAACTCTGTGTCAATCTCAACTCAATCACTCCTTTGCAAAGTCTTCTCTGACCCCGAGAAATATGGGCATGTCCGGTTGTGCTAATTGGGTTCTAATGCCATGTGTTTGCTCACCTTCCAGCTGGCATGATTCTGGAGCTCAGACTACCTGTCCTAACTTGCTGTCCACTACTTCTTTCCATGTATTTTACTCGCCAAATAAACTATACTCTTGACAAAATTGAAAAAATATCTCAATTTACAAATGAATGAATGAATGAATGAAATACGGAAGTAAAAAAAGGAAAGAAGGGGGAAAGAAGAGGCAGAGGGTTGGATTTTGGCCAATGCCTTATCCAATTCTTCAAAATATGTGCTATGTTAGCAAAAGTCCAAGAGAAAACTCAACCTGTTCACTACACTTAGAAGGATTTTTTGTTTGTTTTGTGTTTTGGTTAAAAATGTAAGACTTTAATAATTGCAAAAGTGTACATTCTCTTGGGGAAAGTAATTCCCTTTCTTATTATCTTCCTTTGCACATTTTTTCTTGTTTATTTTCTCTATATATGTTTCCATATTTTTTTGTCTATAGTTACATTTATTTAACAGTACAGAGGTGAAGAGAGTTGGGATTTGGTATCAGATGAGAAAATAATGTAAATTAGTTATAAGTCACATAACTAGTCTAACCTCATACTAGTTATATGACTTTTAGTAAGCTATTTACCTTTCTCAGCTACATTCTCCAATTTATATAATTGGCCTACATTTTAATTTAGAGTTTTGGTAAAGGTTAAATGATATAATTTGTGAGGGATTCATAAGAAGTCGCATGTGCAGTAAAATATATATTATTGGTCAGAAAGATTCTACGTGTTATCATTGTTACTATTAATATCAATAAGATAACGACCCTGCCTTCCAACAATACACGGGGCAGACACAGAAAAGTAAATCGTCTGTAACTATACTCACATAATGGCAAACGGATTATTGGCTGCCCAGCTTCTTCCATACTTGACAACTGAAAGTTGCACCATAGACTCACACTGATTTGGGTGGTGTCCTAAGTGATGATCCAGATCCCCCTCCTAATTCACAGATGAGGTGTGTGCAGTGGTCTCTCCCAAGACTCCAGGCTTGTAGATCTCACATTTTCCGGCAGCCCAGGCAGCTTTCTATCTCCTCCCACTGTCTGCATCATCCTGTCTTATGGTGATGGACTCAAGTTCACAAACTTGAACTTTTGCAGGTGCTCAAAATGTCCTTCTTTCATTATTGTAATATGCTGTTTCAGTTGCTTCAGTGCTAATTGAGTGCTAACTGATGCAGTACAGCTATAGTTGTCAGAGCTTAATTTGTATATTAAGTACTTCCCCTGAGTTTTGGATATCCTGTTGCTGCTTTAGCACCAGAATGGATGGAATAGGTACACTTATCCCCTCATATCTAATTGTGTTGTTGTCCTATATAAATTTTATGATTTCTTTAAGCCCCCTGGCTGTATTTGTGTTTCTAATTTTAGGTCTAAGTATCATTATTTTACTGCTTAAATTTAGGACAATTTCATGTGAGATTAATTGATGTACTACTTTGTAAATTAGGCAACTTAGAAGAAATCTATAAAATCCTTTTACAGTTAATCAAAATATATTATTCTATGTCTTCTTCTAGATCCTAATTTTTTCTTTCCTCAAATATTTCTGAATGTTTGTGTCAGAAAACCAAAAAAAATCTCTTAAGATTAGAAACTCAGTAATTAGCCAGTAAGAAAGGAGACTTGGGCATATCTGTTGTTTATTGGATGTAGTTGTATTATTATCACTTTTTCAGAAATATTGAGATAAACTTTTTTTGTCACAATATTCCATCATTATATGTAGCATTTGTCAGTCAAGACATTGTTACTGAAATGAATGACCTGACCACTTTGGCAAATTAATTACATTCGTAACTTAATTTGCCAAAGAAAATTTTAGTTTCATTTCACAAGATTTCTCTTAGGATTCAAAAGAGCCTGAACTTTATTCATTCAACATAAAATTTATTGAAATTCTACTGTTTAGTGAGTAATTATCCACAATATTTAAATGCATGGAAAAAATTGCAGTCAATTCATGCACATCATATAAATTGAACTTCTAAATTCTTTTCCCCAATTTTCTTCTTTATTGGGTAGTTATAATTTTTCAGAACAGTTTCCAATCCCAGGTTCTGATTTCTTAGATTGTTTCTACTCAACCATCCAATCTTTTATTCAGTATGTATGTACTGACTGCCTTCTGTCTATGGGACCCTATTTTGGGAGCCCTCTTTTCTCTGGGAAATGAAGAACTTGGGTGAAAGCTTGGGAAAATTGTGAGGTTTCTGTCCTTTATTGACATAAGAAAAAAGATTTGAGGGGGCCTGGAAGGGATGGAGAGTGGTTTTGAGGACCTCACTCAAATAGTTTGTTTCTCCCTAACTCACAAATATAGATTTCACTAATTAGGAATCTGACACTCAAAGTAAATAAATAGGAGAATGATCTGTCTTCTTTATAAAACCATCTTCAAGGATTTAAAAAGTAGCATTTACATGAAATGGCAGGAGCTTGTCTGATGTTGAGTTAATCACAGGTTACTCTCACTTCATGCAAAGTCAGCACAAAGTCTGCTACTTCAAAAGCTCTCGGGAAGATACTCGTTCAAAAAATTCCACCGTTTGGGCTTTTCTCTGATTTCAACTGATTCTCACCCAACTAACCGCAACAAGCTGCTGTGCAGAGGAGGTCGTATATGAACAGACAAGATTAAAAATCTGGAGCCCAGGGCTTCCCTGGTGGCGCAGTGGGTTGAGAGTCTGCCTGCCGATGCAGGGGACGCGGGATCGTGCCCCGGACCGGGAAAATCCCACATGCCGCGGAGCGGCTAGGCCCGTGAGCCGTGGCCGCTGAGCCTGCGCGTCCGGAGCCTGTGCTCCACAACGGGAGAGGCCACAACAGTGAAAGGCCCACGTACGGCAAAAAAAAAAAATATCTGGAGCCCAGGTTTACTTTTAGAACATTATTTTTTTTCAGCTGGATTTTTAAAGCTTCCTAGTGAGGTCAATCTCAATTGCACTTTCCTGAAGTTTCTGCATGAGTTTTAAACTCAGATGGCTGTCAGGGAATTGTTAGTGCAAAAGATCCCAATTCATCCTCCTTGTCGGTGGAGCATTACACTCTAAGATCGAGTGGAATCTTTAGTCCCGTCCTTTCTACCCACAATCCCGTGGGGGGACATCAGTTCACCTCTGCACCCTTTTTAGAATTAACCTGGCACGTGGCAAGGTTAGCTCCTGTGGCTGCTACTGCCATAATCATCCCTAAAGGTTTGAAACTCAAGATTGCAGACTGGAGAGCTTACCAGATTATACCCCTCTCCTCTGAAACCAGGCAGCATATACCCACTGTCCCCCGGGGACTCACATGGCAGCAAATGCCCCCTGAGAGGTGGGGAAGAGCCAGGCGGCTACGTCAATTGGCAGCATCCAAACTCAGGGTGTCTCTGAATTGGCACATCTGCCACCTTCTGGGACGGGAGACCCAAGGTTGGTTTGTTTTTCACTTATACTTATTGTGCTCCATTTCCCTCTCAAGGCAGCCTCGGTGCCCTGTGAAGGAAACCAACAGAGGGAAGGGCACAGGGTGAGGGCTGTGTACCTGGGTGCTCTGCCCCTCTGGTCCCAGTGTGGGCTGAGGGGCAGGATTTCCTGGAGAGTAGACTTGCTGGAGACCAATTGCACTTGGCAGGTCCTGGGCCATGGCTAACAGCCCCCCAGGGACCAGGCCCTGCTGGCTCCTGCTGCCACTGTGGGCAGCTCCCCAGGCCCAGCTGCTCTCAGGAGGACCCTGTGCCCCCAGCTGGCTCAGCAAGAGGAGGAAAGGAAAGACAAGATGCCCAATTCCCAGGGCACAGGAGACTTTCCATGAAAGCAGTTTGATGGCATCAAATTGATTGCTATTGTCTTTTTTTCCCCCTGAACATCAGCCCCAGAACAGAAAGAGAGTAGTGCTCAGGGTGTGACCACGGCCAGGATGAGTGTGATGTGATGTCATTGTGGATGAGAGCAGGGCTGCAACCATTCACACCATATGCTATGGGCCCAGCACTGCCACCTTTCATCAGCATTTCTCCACCTGGGCACCACTGGCGTTTGGGGTTGGACAATTCTCTGCATGGGGGTGGCTGTCCTGCACGTTGCTGGTTGTTTAGCAGCATCCTTGGCCTCTACCCACTAGATGCCAGTACCACCCACCAATTGTGACAATGACAAAAAGGCTATATACTTTGCCAAATTTCTCCCAAGGGGCCAGAGAGCAAAATCACCCTGTTAAGAACTACCGCATTTGATATCAGATCTGCTCCTTACAATAACCCGGTGGCTTAGACATCCTTTCCCCCATTCTTGCATTGTGGTTGAATAAGGGTGATGGTGGTAGTAATAGTAGCTAACGTCAGTTAAGTGCAGGAAGTCTTCTAAAAGTGTTCCTTGCGAGACCATGTCTGCATTGTCCCTCGACCCTCACAGAAGTTCTGGTGGGTGTTGATGCCCCAAGTTAAGGAACTGAGTGTAAAAAGCATCAACAAAGTCAAGGAGTGAAAGCTGTTTTATTTTAAACCCTTTCCACCAAGTGATGCTGCTTCTTTGGAGAAAAAAAAAAAAAAATCTTATGCATCTGTCTTTATAAGCCTGAGCCACACAGAGTAGGGTGTCCTTGCAAAGTTTCCACAAGTATCTGCTGTACTGAATCAATGTAAAGTAGCCTTTTGTTTCCCCTACTTTAGTGTTTTCCTATCACTCTTGTATCACAGAAACAGGTATCTTCACAGAATGAACAGTTGAAGCATTTCCAATATGCTATCGTCACAAGGTTCCAGAAGTCTACTTTGCTGCATGTCGGATCAATGCACAGCTCAGATTCCAACTCTCCCATGACTTTGTCTCCGATTACTGACTGGAAATGCTCTATACCTCTTCTGAACTTGCACAGGGTGTGATCTGAGCCATCATCTCCTTGATGCCTCTCGTGGTCTATGCAGTACCTGGATAGTTATAAATATTCCCAGTAACCCTGTACAAAAGTACGTCCTCTGAGGACATGACATAGACCCTTGTGGCACTCTACTTTCTCTCTGTGTATTCTCCCCACGTCTTCCACGCTTATGGAGTGTGGTTGATTGCCTGACTAAATATATGTGTGATCGAACCCATGTGCAAAACCTGAGGGTTCTGTCTGATTTCCAAAGTGTGCTTACAAGACATTGCATTAGTGTGGAAGGTATTTAATGCTCCTGTCCATGCTTTACAGCCTAGAGATGGGCAAGGCTTTTCCTTTCCTTCCTTCTATCTCCAGCCCTCTTGATTAACAGGTGTCATTTCTGCAACAAAAGGTAATAAGCAAACACATAAATCATTACTGTTCTCTTAGAGATCTGTGCTGGGTTTCAAAGAAAGACAATATAATTCATTCAATGGATTCATTTTTCCTATGAGGTCGCTAGTCCTTCAGAAACCAGGCAAATTTTTTTTTTTTTTTTTTTTTTTTAGTGTGTGGGCACACAACATTATGGGCCAGGCCAAATTCACTGGGACCGTGTCATCACTCACTCATTGAGGTGACAGATGCTACAGTGTCACTCCACCCACTCAGGATCAAATGGGCTGGGTGGTGCAATGGTTTTATGGAGAAGAGACTGACAATGGGGTTAGTGCTCTAAGACTGACAAAGGCACTACCCCAGACCAGGACCACTAGGCAGATCATTCTAGGACATGGAATTGGAGTAGCACCCTGAAACATAATGAGTCATTAAACAGGAAACAAAGTAGGAGAAGGGCATCGTTAGAATAAGAGCACATGCCAAAGTCTAGAGGTGTGCAAGTCCATAATGTGTTTGGGACACACAAGTAGTGTGTGCAGTCCATCTGCAGTACAGGGAAACTTGACAAAAGCAGGGCAGGTCCAGACCGCTGAGGGTCATCTGCCTCATTTGCTGAACACGTACTAGTTTCCAGGCAGGGTTAGACATTGAGGAGAAGAGACTCACCTGGGAAAGTCTAGTGATAGACTGAAGGCTGGAAGGCAAGAGGGGAGTCAAGGATTGCTATGACATTCTCAGTGTGCTCTTCATTGGAGAATGCCTCATCTGATTCAAGGCTGTGTTTTGCAATTAGACAACCTGATGACGTAAGCCAAGGTGCTGGTAGAGGATTACAATGTTCCATCCTGAAGGTACCATGTCCACTTTTACAGGGGCCTTCAAGGTGCGGAAAAAAAGAAATTACTTTATACATCACGGTAAGGCCAATGGGAGAGGCAATTGGGGCAAAAACTCCCCTGGGTTCTCAGATTTCTTTTCAGAGAACATTCATTGTGCATCTCTGTCTAAAGGCTTGTGCTAGGTGATATGGCAGCACCGATGGCATGAGGCTGCCTCTGTCCTCGAGGAATTTACTAGGCCAGAGGAGACAGAGATGTAGAGAACTGAATGCATCTCTTGTCCAGAGCTGTGTAACCTTGAGATGTACAGAGATAGACATGAATATACATATAAAGATCAGCTTCTCAGTCTTGGTGCTATTGATGTTTGGGGCTGCAGAGTTACATTTTCAGGGTCTGTCCTGTGCATGTTGGATGTTTTCCAGTGTGTCTGGCCTCTACCACTAGATGTCAGTACCCTTCTCACCCCCAAAGTGTGACAACCAAAAATGTCTCCAGACACAGGCAATGTCCCCCGAGGGACAAAGACACCATGGGCTGACAACCAGAGACACATGATCCAGATCTAGGTAGATGTATAGATAGATCAATATAACATTTATCTACCTGTGGTTGTATCCAGCCAGCCTTCCCTCAAAACCCAGGTGGAAAAGCTTGGGGGGAAATAGACCCCGAGAAATGCATGTTTCCCATGCACAGGGGAGAGTGGGATGATTGCTCATTTTAAAGTAATCAAAGCAGAACAAATTGCAGTAAGCAAAAAGCCCTTCTCTCTCATTGGATTCAGTTTTAATTGTCATTGAGAAAATCAAGAGAAAAGCATAGGAAGAGGTAAGACACATGGGAAAAGCAGACTGAGACAAATGGGCACTGATTCTTTCATAATTGGTAGTGAATGTGAAGAATATCATGCACATTGTTTACCAAGTAAATCACAGGTGCCAGAAGCATCCTTGAATATTGTCTATGTTCAACCTCCAAAGCCATTGTACACCAAGAATTAGAAGTATACTTTTGGAATAGATTCATTTTTATAATTGTGAAATAATCTCTTTTGCCTATGAAGAAAATGCCAGTTTTTAAAATATGAATAAAATGCCATTTTTTATACATTTGAGGAAGTTTTACCTTACTTAACACTAAAATGTCTTTAACTGCTTTTAAGTACATAAATATCACTAATATCTATGTTGTATCTCTTTCTAAAATAATTATTTCAAAAGCCTTGGCTGTGTCTTCCAGATGGGAAGTTGATATTTCATGAATGCTTAAAAACATAAAATATACCAGGACACAAAACTTCCCTTAATATTAATAAGCTGCCCACAAGATACAATTGGTATGAAACAGAAGGCTTAATCAAAAATGTCCTCCCCACCTGCCCTTCCCCAGCAGGGAAGGCATTTCTTTGGGTTAAGTCATTGTCTGCAGATGGTTCTGTAGAAATGCAAATATGATACTCAGAACAAGATAATGCATTAATCAACACATTATCACCAAGTTATTAATGAGGTGAGCCAATTAGGACACTCACTCGATCAACATTTATTGCAGGATTACCATATGCCAACCCCTGGCTAAATGCTGGGAACGCAGAAGGAAAGCAGACATGAGCTCTAAGGAAGGCTATTGTTTATTGAGAAACACAGACTTATGGGCCTATAAGCTGCAATTGCAATAGTTTATGCTTTCACTTAAAATGTCAATTTTCCTCTAGTTCTGTTTTCCTTCTCCATGCTCAGTACACCCGTCAGTGGTTCCTGGCATGGGCTGCATATGAGAATCTCCTAGGGCACTCTTCAAACCTACAGATGTCCAGTCTCCCGAGCCCCTAGCCCAGACAAATTAAGTCTGAATCTATGGGATGACTGCTAAGCAGCAGAATTTGTAAGTTTCCTGAGGTGATTCTGCTCTCAGCAAATTTAGGGAAACGCCATTCTACTTGCTCTCCCTTAGATAATTAAACTCCAAGTCAAGGATTCAAATTCCGCACTTCCTCATCTTGTCTACTTGCTGAAATATAATTTCTCAAGGGTCTCCCTAGAAGGACTAATTCAGTCCATTTGGGTTGCAATCAAGTATGTACTTCAAAGAAGAGAGTCTATGTGTGATTGTTATGATAAGAAAAGTTTGAAAATAACTGAGAAATATACTTAAAACTTCAAAATTGACTTCCCCTGTTCAGTATGCTTAGCATTCTCTTCCATCCCCACCTGGGAACTCACTTCAGAATGTTCACCAGAGTGCACAATAACTCTTTACCTTACCCCACACCTCCCCTTCCTACTCTCCCCTCCAGACATCGGGGGAAGATTCCTTGTTCCTCTGTCTGAACTTCTCACCTCATACCTCCCAGAGTGATGAGGAAGCCAGCAACCCCCAGTGTGGCTGGAGTCAGCACCTACCAGCTCACAATGTGTTCATTTCTTCCCAACTCCAAATTCAGCCAAATTGGTGGCTTGAATTCAGCAACAGAGGGGGTATTTGCACCACAGACGTCAAAGACCACAGAAGTGATTTTTTTAATGGATAGCTGGTAAACGTTTACCAGTAAACCACTGCTATCCATCTGTTTCCCCAAGGGACAGGAGAGAGTTCCCTTGCTGAGGTGCAGTGGAGCAGAATCTAAATTTAAGGTAGAGCAAGTAAGACAAGTCCAGGAAATGGGGGTGATGGAGATTGTCAAACTTCTGACACTGAGAGACAAGGTGGCAGCAGAGAGAGGGGATCAAGAAAGATGTTCCACTGGCTTAAAGTAGGTACTTCCCAGTTTTTTTTAGGGTTGCTCTTGAACAGCATCAATCCATTTTAATCAGCTTAGTAACAAAATGCTTCCAGATTAAATTTTATAGTTAGTTTGGGTCACATCTAGAAAGTGTTTACTTTTTGGGAAAGGTGGTGAATTTTCCTGCTCTCAGGGACTTAATGTAAACATTCTCTTGGCAAAATAATGTACATTAACTATGTTTAGATATAAATTATCTGTATCTTCACAATTCTTTTCTTTTTAATCAATATTCAGCAATGACAGCTATTTTGTGATTGGACTGATCCATTTGTTGGCTTAAGTCCTGAAAATGCTGTTTTACTCATAAAGAAAATGTGGAGACTAGTGGGGTCCACCACTGACATTCACAAAGCCTGGGACGACTGATGTGTGTGGAAGATAAGGCGGGGAGGCGGGGGGGGGGGGGGG
>NW_006797342.1:1892963-1907539 GCF_000442215.2 Lipotes vexillifer
ATACACTACCAATGTAAAATAGATAGCTAGTGGGAGGCAGCTGCATAGCACAGGGAGATCAGCTCGGTGCTTTGTGACCACCTAGAGTGATGGGGTAGGGGGGGGGGGGGGGGGGTGGCAGGGGGCATGGTCTTGCTTTTCTTATCCAATGTGCTCTCTGGTCCTGTGCCTTTGCCTTTCTAATGACTTCTGTTTTTCACACCAACAAATAAATGAATATCAGTCTCTATTAAATGTATAGTGAATATTATTGCTAGAGGTTTTCAAAAAATAAATAAATAAATAAAATGAAGAATAGCTAAAATGGAACATGGTGAAATTATTATAGGCAAAAGAACTGCCTAAGTAACTATATGCTATCAGTAACATTAAATATTGTGAGAAAAATAAAAACACTTCAGAAAAGTACGTTTGAAATAACACAAAATAAATTGCTCTAGTTTAAAAAGCAATAAAACAACACAATTTTCTTGGCAGACACAAAATCGGTAAAATGTTCTTGAAAAACTAATCTTGGGAAAATTATTTCTATTATATACCTATATCTGGTAAATTTGTTATGGGTTAAAATAAAATATAGTAAACCTTCACTTTAAAATATGTATGGTATCTCTTTAAAGGTAAAGTTTACTTGCACTTCAGTAAAATCACAATGGAAAGAAAATAGAGAACACAGTCTGGGAAATGAACTGAGCTTAAGAATGTTCATTCCAGCAAATATTTAAGGCAAAATTAATCAGTGTCCGTATAAATTTCATTTAACCTTTTGTATTTATCAACATGTAGTGTCAACATTTTCCTTGGCATCTGGTTTATAGAGTCAAAATAACCATTCTTATCTTTTTTAAGGTCAAGGAGTCAAAAATATTTGTGTAATGATGATCTCCAAACAATAAAAAAAGTTTAAAAAATGTTAATCTTCCAATATACCCAGTGCCACTTTGGCCCGTTGACAACTGCAGAGTCTGCAGCTGTTAATATAGACTTATCTGGTCTGCATTTCAGCCTTTTGGTGGAGGGTAGTGACCACATGGCACTGGTGAAACACAGGCCAAGTGACCTTGCATCCACAGGGCAAATGGGGAAGAAAACTCTCAGAGAAGAATTCCTTAGCAAAATGGGACCCCCTGGCACTCTAGCAATTCTCAGTGGGAATATGTTACTGATGTCATGTTACAGCAGATAAAATACGTTACAGCAGGTACAAGCAGAGGCCCATTCTAGTGAAGTTATTATTAAAGTTATTATGAATTATTAGTAAAGTGGCCCAAAAGTACCTAGAGCTTAGAAAACCTTGATGACATGTGCCCCCAACTGCATCCACCTACCCAAACATGTTAATAAATATCCCAAATACAGGATACTCTGGATGAATGTACATATGTGTGCATGTATGCAAGCAAATATGTATGCATGTATGCACGTGTTATGTATGTGTCACTGTGTAAACCTAAAAACGGGCCAAGCTTCTCATTTGGCTTCTCTTTCTCAGTAAGGAAACACAGGAGCTTGCAGAAATGCTAAGTCAGCATTTTATCAACAGTCCGCTGAGGTGAGGTTAAGACTAGTTTAGCCAGGTTTCCAGTGGGTAGGGGGTCCTCCATCAACATTTGTGCTTTACCTACTTTGCACTGGCCTCCTGGGATTAAGGCTGAACGGTCCATGGAGAAGAAACTTGAGTCTCCCAATTTACAAGAGCTTATCTTTGATGGAATCCTCTATTCAACAACAGCAAACATTTATTAAGTACCTCCAGTGTGTAAGGCTCTGTGCTACACACTGTAAACATGGAAACCAGAATAACCCTCTGCCTTCGGGGAGTTAAATTCTGATGGACTTTCATATCGACTGGGAAGTTAATTCTGTCCTCTCTGAAAGAATGGAAGTAGACAATTGGACCAGCGTTCTTAGACTGGGACAGTGAGCCAAGTTCCACAATAAAAGTCTTCATGAGGCCCAAAAAGGCCTTCTATCACCAGAGCTCCCTAATCCTGGGCCTCATTTTTGTTCCCATCTCTCACCTTCATCCATCACCCTTCCTTCCCCTCCAGAGCTTCACTTTACTTGGGGGCCTCTATCCACTACCACATGTGAACAGATCCAATGCAACTGTCATTTCAATTATCTATCTCCCTGCTGGATTCTCATTTCCTTAAGAGCAGAGATTGATCATGTCTCTGAAGAATTACCATTCTATGCTAGCCCAAAACAACAAAAAAGAGACTCTATATACTCCTTTCAGGACAGAATTCATCCCAGCATCTCTTGGTTTTGTACACCTTTTTCCTTTTGGCTTTCTCTTTCTTCCCTTAATTTCAGTACCTGGTTAGGTGCCATGGTTGCCCCTCACCTGCTATCTGGACCCTTCCTTCTTCTATGCTAAGGGCATCCCCTTGACTTGTTTTTCTGTGTAATCCATAAAGACCACATTGTTTTATAAAAATCATGTATTCGAACTCAAGGAGGGCTGTGGTATATAGGTGTGCTCTAATCACCCTGAATTTGATATCAAAACTGTTAGTAAACAGTCAGATAACTCTTCTGTTTTCCCTAAAGATAAGTAAGAAAAATTCATGCATTTTATGGAGCTGTAATTTATTGGATCTGTTAAGCTACACGTCTTCTCCATATTTTAAAAGATTGCTGTATTTATTAATATTCATGATGAAATAACTTATTGGCATTCACAAAACAAATAGCACATGGAAATCATTACCTTCAAAAGTCACATTTCATGTGATTCATCTTGACCTTAAAATAAAACAAAGGAAAATGTATTGTTTGGTGACTTACTGGCTCTTCTTCAGTAGCTATTTCTCAATTTACCACATTATAGAAATTAAATCATCTGATTCTATTTTTTTAATTATTCATTTCTTAATTCAATAGCAGTACCATGTTGATATTAGATGAACTGAAGTGTCCTTTCCCTTTTCAGATTTATATCGTCTTTGTCCCTGGATTCTGAGCAAGGAAATGATCTATGGAATAAATTGTGGTTATTTGTGTATGTTTGCATTTGCAGAATAATTCCCTTCACTCTTTCTTCTCATAAAAATGAGCATAAGAAGCAGCTATTCCTATCAGGTATGATTATTAAAGCTTGTTCTCTAAGTACTGCACAAGTTTGAAATTTTACCTGCTTAGAAAATAAAAGGGTTGAGAGTGTTTTTATATTCATGACCCAGCTCCTTCCTCAATCATTTCTTGGTTGTTGGCCATTCAGTGAAGATTCAAGAGACGATGGCATAAGGTATCATGGGACAAATATCATACGTGTTATAGGAATCTAACTGATCTATTCTGAGAAAATGTAAGTTATCTTTATTTATTTTTTTTTTTTTTCTGTACGCAGTCCTCTCCCTGCTGTGGCCTCTCCCATTGCAGAGCACAGGCTCCAGACGCGCAGGCTTAGCGGCCATGGCTCACGGGCCCGGATGCTCTGCGGCATGTGGGATCTTCCCGGACCAGGGCACGAACCCGCGTCCCCTGCCTCGGCAGGCAGACTCCCAACCGTTGCGTCACCAGGGAAGCCCTACCTTATTTCTTAAAAGAACACAGAAGTAAGAAGCCTGAGCCTATGATTTTTTTCTCTTGAATTTCTTCCCATTATGGTACTCACTTTAGTGTGTGTACACACACATCCCACATACATACTCCTTTGTTTGATTTGTTTCCTGATTTCTCTTTCCTTAAAACAGCTACAGTTGCATGAGGGTCCACGTTCTGCAGGCATGGTCATCATCTGGTATTCACCCAGTAATCACAGAGCTTTCACAGAACTGATTCACTAATAAATAACTCTAAATGTGAATGAAAGGCTAAATACATTCTAAGAAAATAAACTTGAGGAAATAGAGATTCTTTCTGACAACATATTTTGTGCTAGATGGATATGTATGCCTAATTAAAAAGAAGCTGTTAGTGCTTACAAGCCAAAAAATTTATTAGAAAACCATTAACTAGGGCTTCCCTGGTGGCGCAGTGGTTGAGAGTCCGCCTGCCGATGCAGGAGACGCAGGTTCGTGCCCCGGACTGGAAAGATCCCACATGCCGTGGAGCGGCTGGGCCCGTGAGCCATGACCGCTGAGCCTGTGCGTCCGGAGCCTGGGCTCTGCAATGGGAGAGGCCACAACAGTGAGAGGCCCGCGTACTGCAAAGAAAAAAAAACAACAAACAAACAAACAAAAACATTAATTAGAATCATTTTTGACTCCACTGTAAAAGACAATCACTCTTTAGCTTGTGGTTCTAAACATTGAAATTTGTCACTGAGTAAAAATATTGGGATAAGCATGTCCTCTTCTGGGACATTTCACAGGTAATTGTGCAAACCACGAGGTTTAAGTCTTACTGATAAGACATAGTAATTGTAATAAACAAAGGAGCAGAGTCTTAGAATCCAGTTTAAATAAATAAAAAAATTTGTATGATAAAGCAAGTGTGAACATGCTAATCAAGGTACTTCCTAGGAGTTTTCCCCTTTTTAATCAAAAAATACTTATTGAGAGTCTACTAAATGCTAAGGTACTTTTCCTGCCAGAAAGAAGCTTATAATAGCCTCAGTACTGCTATTTGCTATTATGTGTCTTCGGGCAAGGTACTTATGATTTTTTCTGTATGTAAAATAGATACAATAATAATAAGTATATCATAGGGTTGCATGATTTGTACAAGTGTGTAGTGTCAGATCCACACGTTGGAAAGTCTCAATAAAGCCTAGTTATTATTTTAAAATAATAATAGGACAGTATCGATAATGATAATAGGAGACAATACATGCCATATTTTCCAGAATAACTTTTTAGGGCTCTAGATATTTCAAGAAGTGATTATTATAGTGAACTGAAGTAGGAAACTTTTCAGTGTTCGTATTTGACTAACTTCAATCCCACAGTCGGACAGTATGAAGAACCCATTGAGATCCTGAGCAGGGTCAGTCCAAAGTCAGAAACCTACAGGGACACAAGCACACTTTTGATAAGGGTTGGATATATGTACCTGAAGCCTGGAGGAAGAAAGTGAGAGAAGTTATTCAAAATGAGTCCAGCAGTGACGGCTGATAGTTGGAAGTAGATTGGCATCAGAATATTGCCATAGGGTTACAGAGGTACTCTAATGTGATAATCATTAACACAGATATTCTGGAGGCAAAGATTAGTGTAGTTGAAATGTGAAAGTCATGTGGAAGACCCTGAACAGAGCCACAGAGCCAGGAAAGCAGGTGACAGAAAAGGACCACAGGGGTTGGAGAGGAGGGGTCTGTTTCTTGAGGCAGACAGGGTCTGCCCAGGCTAGGGTTCTCCCTCAACACCCTCATGCCTGTTTGCACACACAAAGAACATTCCACCAGAAACCCTAAACTGGGGGCTTCCCTGGTGGTGCAGTGATTAAGAATCCACCTGCCAGCACAGGGGGCACGGTTCGAGCCCTGGTCTTGGAAGATCCCACATGCTGCAGAGCAACTAAGTCCATACGCCACAACTACTGAGCCTGTGCTCTAGAACCCATGAGCCACAACTACTGAAGCCCACATGCCTAGAGCCCGTGCTCTGCAACAAAGAGAAGCCACCACAATGAGAAGCCTGTGCACCGCCATGAAGAGTAACCCCCACTCGCTGCAACTAGAGAAAGCCTGCACACAGCAACGAAGACCCAATGCAGCCAAAAATAAATAAATTAATTAAAAAAAATTCTAAAGAACTTTAAGACCTTTGAAAGCAGACTTGCCAGATTTAGCAAATAAAAATTCAGGGTGCCCAGTTACATTTTAATTTGAGAAAAACAAGGGATTTTTTTATTATATGTATGTCCCGAAGAGCGAGATATTTGAACAGGTGGAAAAGAAAAGGGAAGCAGTCCAAGTGAAAACAACATTATTACAAGGGAAGCTTAGAGGCCAAGTTTAGAAGGCATATATTTAGGGAGTAATGAAGACCTTACTTTGCCTAGAGTGCTAGGCATGAGATCTTAGAAAAGGATACTAAATCAGCATGTGCTTTTCCTATATATTGGAGACTATGTTAGATGTATTATATTCTTACTAGATTGACTCTTTCCATAAGTTTCACCAGGTCAATATTATAACTACCATTTTACTGATGGGGAAATTGAGCTTCAGAGATGTAAAGTGCGCACTCAAATTATACAACAAAAAAGTGACAGCCGGATATACCTGGGGCTATCCAACTAGAGGGACTGCCTCATATGTAGGTAAATGATAATTATTTGTTCAATTTAAGTCAAAAAATGGATATTAAACCTGTGCTCAGCTTCTGGAGGCATTAAAAGTAGAAGACAATTCATTATTCAATGTGTAAATTTTTTTCCAGAAACAGAAACATATAACCATGTGCCTCCAACTCACATCACTCACATTGGCTTCCCTACAGACCTCTTAGCAAATGCTTCAAGCTCCACCCAATAACACAGCTACAGTGTAGGTGGTCCATTCTGCATTCAATTTTCACTTTCTTACAGGTGCTAACTTCTAAACCACTGATCAAAAACAGTTGTTAATTAAGAATATACAATATAATTCTCACCTCCCACACGTTAGCTCCAAATTCCCTGATAAAATTGAAAACTGGTATGATCCCCCCAATAACTATTTATTCGCTGAGATCACACTTTCTCACAGAGAGGTGCACAAGTACTCACATTCTCCATTTGGGGGTAATTGTATTAGTTGTTGTGAAATTCACCATAACAGTCTCCATGGAGATCAATTTTATGGAAAATATAACAATCACAAAACCATGAAGAATAGATTTGAGCAAAGTGTACTCAAGATGAGATTCTGTGTTCCCTCAATCGCTCCTCTAATATTCCTGATGGCATGTCTAAAATGATAACCAGGGTAATGTAGCAGTATTGGATTTGATTCAACTGTGGAAAAATAAGTATATAATTATGAGATTGTCACAGGTTTTTTGTTATTGTTATTACTATTTTTAAAGTTCAAAGAAATAGGCAAGAAACCGTGAATACAAAATGCTTTGGAGAAACAGATATGATTCTAAAAACAATGCAAGTGGGGAAAAACTTTTGGCATTAGTTATGTTGGTCTATTTCAACTCTTTGACTTAAGTTTGGAGAGTTACATGCTATGGGAGTGGCCTAGAGAAAAAAAATCACAGGAATTTTTTGATAGACATTTAGAAGATATGGTAGAAAGAACATAGGATTTAGAGTTAGACCTCAGTGTGAATGCCAGTTCCTTTTTATTTCTAGATGGATGGAACTTGTTAAGCTTCGTTCTCACTGTTGTTTTGGTTTTCTCCTCTGGGTTATAACAAAAGCACATAGTGCAATATTAGTAGGCAATTTATGAGTGTTCATATCCTGTAGTAACCTCCAATGTCCAATTCAAGAGGGATTTTCTTTAACTTGGACAGGTATGTGTCAGTCCTGTGCTACAACGAGTGTTATAAAGAACTTTGAAACGTAGCTTTTAACATGCAAAATGAACTGGTAGCATGCGAGCTCAGTGGGCAGCCTGAGATGTCTGGACACGTTTCCACAACAGATACATGGCAATGCCTCCTCTGGCTGAGAACCAGGGTCAGATCGATGGTCATTCCTGCACAGTCTCATGCTATAATGTTTTCCCAGTCTTTTAGCTGGACCCTAGAAAGCATAGCAACTTCTTGACCAAGGGAACATACCTCAGCAACAGGACACCTTTAATTCTTGTCTCATATTTGCCTCTTTGGTTCCATTAATCTTCACAACCTTCTGAACTGTGCCCTTTTTGCCCCTCATTGGCTGAGTAGTTCCTGGTGGTTCCTATCTTTTCAGTCTCACGTTCTTTATTTGTTAAATGAGATAAGACCATTAAAAGTAAATAAAATAGCATTTGTTGAGGCCTTGGTTCAATCCCAACACTGCATAGGTTTCAACCCAGGGTAGTGAGCTCTGCCCTTATATTGATCTTCTCTTCCAATTCATCACCACCTCCTGCTCTAGCTGCCTGACTGGTTTGGAAACTTAGCCTATCTTTGTTGGACTCATGTTTGCAGTCTGCCCACTTTGCTTCTTGGTTTCTGACTCGCTGGCTGACCCCTGACTTTTTGACTTGTGCTAGTATTCCTTCCTGTTTACACATTCACAGCTCACAAAGACCCTGTCAGCCTATCTCTTTCATATCTTTTCTAATGCAATCTTCCAAAGTCGAAGCCCTGGCAAGAACATAAGCCACTTCCCTAGGCAGGGAGAGAAATATGGAAGGAATAAACTTTCACAAACCTCTTTAGCCTATGTTTATTTTTCTTCAGTTTTATACTGCAAAATATTGTTTCAGAAGAGTCACCAGACCTCACTGAGGTACTAGAAAATTAGTAAGTGTTGCTTCAGAACAGAGGCGGCCAGAATATTAAGATCACCCTTTTCCTTAGCACCAAACCTCATAATACTGCTGGTACTAATAGGGTCCAATTAAGACTGAGAACCTCCTACTTGTCACTGAGACAGACGACTCAGAATTTCTATCCTCAGAGACTGATTCAGCAAGCTAGCTTATAAAATGATACGTCATTTAATTTTTTTCTGAATTTTTATTTATCACCTGTTGGACTTAGTTTAATAATGATGTTTGTTATATGAGTTTGGACTTATAAGCTTATATTTTAACTTCTCTGTCCCAAAGTTATAGCTTTGTTACTCACAAGAGATGAGGCTTCATCCAATCACTAAAACACCAGTGCTTCTTATTAATTTTTAGTATTAAGAGTTCTTTGTGTATTTTGGATACAAGTCCTTTACCAGATACCTGTTTTGCAAATATTTTCTCCCAGCCTTTGTCTGGTCTTTTGAGCCCCTCCATAATATCTTTCATAGGCCAGATATTTAAATTACTTATAATGTTTTCTTTCATGTATCATACTGTGGTTTTCATCACCAACTCAAGGTAACAGATTTTTCTCCTCTGTTTTCTTCTAGACACTTTATAGTTGTGTGTTTTTCATTTAGGTCTGTGGTCAATTTTTTTTTTTTTTTTTTGCGGTACACGGGCCTCTCACTGCTGTGGTTTCTCCCGTTGCGGGGGAGCACAGGCTCCGGATGCTCAGGCTCAGCGGCCATGGCTCACGGGCCCAGCCGCTCCACAGCATGTGGGATCTTCCCAGACCAGGGCACGAACCCATGTCCCCTGCATAGGCAGGTGAACTCTCAACCACTGCACCACCAAGGAAGCCCTGTGGTCAATTTTGAAACAATTTTTGTGAAAGGTATAAGGTCTATATCCAGGTGACAAGGACATGGATGATGATTTTTGATATAGACCTCCAATTGTTCCAGCATCATTTGTTGAAAAGATTATCCTTTCTTTTTTATTTTTTAAATGTTTTATTGGAGTCTAGTTGATTTACAATGTTGTGTTAGTTTCAGGTGTACAACAAAGTGAAACAGTTATACATATATCCACTATTTTTTTAGATTGTTTTCCCACATAGGCCATTACAGAGTATTGAGTAGAGTTCCCTATATTATACAACATGCTCTTATTAGTTATCTATTTTATATATAGTAGTGTGTATGTGTCAGTCCCAATCTCCCAATTTATCCCTCCCCCGCTCCCTTATCCCCTGGTAACCATAAGTTTGTTTTCTACATCCATGACTCTACTTCTCTTTGTAAATAAGTTCATTTGTACCCCTTTTTTTTAGATTCCACATTTAAGTGATATATGATATTTGTCTTTCTGTGTCTGACTTACTTCACTCAGTATGGCAATCTCTATGTCCATCCATGTTGCTGCAAATGACATTATTTTGTTCTTTTTTATGGCTGAGCAATATTCCATTGTATATATTTACCATGTCTTCTTTATCCATTCCTCTGTTGCTGGACATTTAGGTTGCTTGCATGTCCTGCCTATTGTAAATAGTGCTGCAAGGAACATTGAGGTACGTGTATCCTTTTGAATTATGGTTTTCTCTGGGTATATGCCTAGGAGTGGGATTGCTTGGTCATATGGTAATTCTATTTTTAGTTTTTTGAGGAACCTCCATACTTTTCTCCATAGTGGCTATAACAACTTACATTCCCACCAACAGTGTAGGAGGGTTCCCTGTCCTCCACACTGTCCCCAGCATTTATTGTTTGTAGATATTTTGATGATGGCCATTATGACCGGTGTGAGGTGATACCTCATTGTAGATTTGATTTGCATTTCTCTAATAATTAGTGATGTTGAGCATTGTTTTCTTGTGCTTTTTAGTCATCTGTATGTCTTATTTGGAGAAATGTCTATTTAGATCTTCTGCCCATTTTTTGAGTGGGTTTTCTATTTTTTTTTATATATATATTAAGCTGCATGAGCTGTTTGTATATTTTGGAGATTAATCCCTGGTTGGTTTCTTCATTTGCAAATATTTTCTCCCATTCTGAGGGTTGTCTTTTTCTCCTGCCTATGGTTTCCTTTGCTGTGAAAAAGCTTTCAAGTTTAATTAGATCCCATTTGTTTCTTTTTGTTTTTATTTTCATTACTCAAGGAGTTGGATCAGAAAAGATCTTGCTGTAATTTATGTCAAAGAGTGTTCTGCCTATGTTTTCCTCTAAGAGTTTTATAATGCCTGGCCTTAAATTTAGCTCTTTAATCAATTTTGAGTTTATTTTGGTGTATGGTGTTAGGTAGTATTCTAATTTCATGCTTTTACATGTAGCTATCCAGTTTCCCAGCTCCACTTATTGAAGAGACTGTCTTTTCTCCATTGTATATTCTTGCCCCCTTTGTCATAGATTAGGTGACCATAGATACGTGGGTTTATCTCTGAGCTTTCTATCCTGTTCCATTGATCTGTATTTCTGTTTTTGTATCAGTACCATACTGTTTTGAATACTGTAGCTTTGTAGTATAGTCTGAAGTCAAGGAGCCTGATTCCTCCAGCTCCATTTTTCTTTCTCAAGATTGCTTTGGCTATTTGTTTTTTTGTGTGTGTTTTCATACAAATTATAAAATTGGTTTGTTCTAATTCTGTGAAAAATTCCATTGACAATTTGATAGGGATTGTATTGAATCTGTAGATTGCTTTGGGTAGTATAGTCATTTTCACAATATTGATTCTTCCAATCCAAGGACATAGTACATCTCTCCATCTGTTTGTGTCATCTTTGATTTCTTTCATCAGTATCTTATAATTTTCTGCAAACAGGTCTTTTGCCTCCTAGGTAGGTTTATTCCTAGGTATGTTTTTCTTTTTGTTGCAATGGTAAATGGGATTGTCTCCTGAATTTCTCTTTCTGACCTTTCGTTGTTAGTGTATAGGAATGCAAGAGATTTCTGCACATTAATTTTGTATCCTTCAACTTTACCAGATTCATTGATGAACTCTAGTAGTTTTCTGGTAGCATCTTTAAGATTTTCTATGTATAGTATCATGTCATCTGAAAACAGTGCTAATTTTACTTCTTCTTTTCCAATTTGGATTCCTATTATTTATTTTTCTTCTCTGATTGCTGTGGCTAGGACTTCCAAATCTATGTTGAATAAGAGTGGTGAGAGTGGATATCCTTGTCTTGTTCCTGGTCTTAGAGGAAATGCTTTCAGTTTTTCACCATTGAGAATGATGTTTGCTGTGGGCTTGTCATATATGGCCTTTATTATCTTGAGGTAGGTTCCCTCTATGCCCACTTTCTGGAGAGTTTTTATCATAAATGGGTGTTGAATTTCGTCAAAAGATTTTTCTGCATCTATTGAGATGATTATATGGTTTTACGCTTCAATTTGTTAATATGGTGTATTACGTTCATTGATTTGAGTATATTGAAGAATCCTTGCATCCCTGGGATAAATCTCACTTGATCATGGTATATGATTCTTTTACTGTGTTGCTGGATTCTGTTTGCTAGTATTTTGTTGAGGATTTTTGCATCTATCTTCATCAGTGATATTGGCATGTAATTTTCTTTTTTTGTGATATCTTTGTCTGGTTTTGGTATCAGGGTGATGGTGGCCTCATGGAATAAGCTTGGGAGTGTTCAATTTTTTGGACATTCCTTCTGAAAGCAGAAGAATACACTTTCTTCTCCAGTGAACATGGAACATTCTCCAGGTTAGATCACATTTTGGGTCAGAAATAAAGCCTTGGTAAATTTAAGGAAGTTGAAATCATATCAAGCCTTTTTTCCAACCACAATGCAATGTAATTAGAAATCAATTACAAGAAAACAACTGTAAAACACACAAACACATGGAGGCTAAACAATATGTTACTTAGTAACCAGTGGATCACTGAAGAAATCAAAGAGGAAATTTAAAAAAATACCTAGAAACAAATGACAATGAAAACTTGATGAACCAAAACCTATGGGATGCAGTAAAAGCAGTTCTAAGAGGGAAGTTTACAGCAATACAATCCTACCTCAAGAAACAAGAAAAATCTCAAATAAACACCCTAACCTTATACCTAAAGAAACTAGAGAAAGAACAAACAAAACCCAAAGTTACTAGAAGGAAAGAAATCATAAAAATCATAGCAGAAATAAATGAAATAGAGATGAAGAAAACAATATCAAAGATTGATGAGATTAAAAGCTGGCTCTTTGAGAAGATAAACAAAATTGATAAACCTTTAGCCAGACTCATCAAGAAAAAAAGGGAGAGGACTCAAATCAATAAAATTAGAAATGAAAAAGGAGAAGTTACAATGGGCACCACAGAAATACAAAGGGTCATAAGAGACTACTACAAGCAACTATATGCCAATAAAATGGATGACCTGGAATAAATGGACAAATTATTAGAAAGGTACAACCTTCTAAGACTGAACCAGGAAGAAATAGAAAATATGAACAAACCAATCACAAGTAATGAATTTGAAACTGTGATTAAAAATCTTCCAACAAACAAGCATTCAGAACCATATGGCTTCACAGGAGATTTCTATCAAACATTTAGAGAGGAGTTGACACCTATCCTTCTCAAACTCTTCCAAGAAAAGCTTATCATTTCTGCATTGAACTGCCATTGCCCTTATGTCAAAGATCAGTCACTGATTTTGTGTGCATCTATTTCTGAGCTTTCTATTCTGGTCAATTGAATCCTGTGTCTACTTTTTTTGTTTTTAACCAATATCATGCTACATTGATTACTGTAGCATTATACTAACTCTTAAAATCAGTTTGCATCAGTCTACCAACTCTGTTCTTCTTTAGTGTTATTTTGAAGCTTTTGTCTTTCAATGTAAGATTTAGAATCAGTATGTAAAAATTTACCAAAGAAAACTTGCTGAAATTTTGATTGAGAATTAATCTACAGATCAAATTGGCAAAACCTAATTTATCAGCAATAATGAATCATTCAATCCATGAACATGGAATATGCCTCCATTTATTTAGATCTTTGATTTCTTTCTAGTTTTCTACGTATCCATCCTGTATATATTTTGTTAGATTTTCACCAAAGTAGTTCATTATTTTGTGCTATTGCAAGTGATATTTTTTATTTTCAAGTTAAAATTGTTCATTTTTCATATATCAAAAGTGTCAACTACAAATTGGCACTTGCCATCTACCTCTACAAGGATTAAATCATGTGCTGCCACAGCTGCTGACTTTCAACATCCTCTGTAAGTAGTTCAGGGTGGAGAGCAGAAATGAGGCACTCTGTGCTCTGGGAAAAACTGGTAGAACAGGTCTTCGGATAGTTAGATATTTTCAGGAGCCAATTTTATGAATTCAATACTTGTATTTCCTCATATCTAGAAAAGTACCAAACCCTTCACGGTGACTACTGCTCCTTGTGACTAGCAGAAACCCTCTGCAAAAAAATACATGCTTGATTGCATGTAGTCCCCCTTCACCAAAATCACATATATACCAACCTACCCCCCTATCTCTTTGGAGCAGTTTATCAGAGCTATCTGAAATGCTGTCTCCCAGGCTATAGTCCTCAATTAGTCCCCAATAAAACTTAACTTGCAACTTTCATGTTGTGCATTCTTTTAAGCTGACAAAAGCAATTAATCTTTTTCTATAATATTCCTATTTCCTGCACCCTTGTTATACTAGCTTATTAGTTCTAGAAGTTTCTTAGTTTCTTTGTTCATTCTTTGAGATTTCTACGTAGACAATCATGTCTAAGTATACCAGTTTTATTTCTTCTTTCTCAACCTGTATGTCTTTTATTTTCTTATCTTTCTAGGACTTCTAGTACAATGTTGAATAGAAGTGATGAAAGAGGATAAGGACATCTTTACCTTGCTCCAGATATTAGTGGTAAAATATCCAACTTCTCACCAATAAGTATGATGTTAGTTGCAGGGTTTTTTTGTAGATATTTTTTAACAAGTTGAGTAAGTTTCTTCTATTCCTATTTTGGTTAAATTTTTTAAATTGTGAATGGCTATTGCATTTTAGCAAATACCTTTTCTATATTTATGCATCAATTCGTATGATCTGATTTTTCTTCATTAGCCTGTTGATATGATGGGTTACATGAAGTGGTTTTCAAATGTTGAATTAACTTTGCATACCTTGTATAACTTCCACTTGGTCATGGTGTGTAATTCATTTTTATACATTTTTAGATTTAACTAGCCTTTTTTTTTTTTTTTTTTTTTTTTTTTTTTTTTTTT
>NW_006797342.1:1907549-1934133 GCF_000442215.2 Lipotes vexillifer
GCGGTACACGGGCCTCTCACTGTTGTGGCCTCTCCTGTTGTGGAGCATAGGCTCCGGATGCGCAGGCTCAGTGGCCATGGCTCACGGGCCCAGCCACTCCACAGCATGTGAGATCTTCCCGGACCGGGGCACAAACCCGTGTCCCCTACATCGGCAGGCGGACTCTCAACCACTGCGCCACCAGGGAAGCCCCCTGTTTATTTTTTTACATTGAATTCTCTGTATATTAATGACAGTAATTTTAAATTACTTATGGGATAATTCTAAAATCTGAGGCAAATGCTAATATTTCTTTTATCTCTTCAGACTGTTTTTCCTTGAATTTTACCATGACTCGTATTTTTCGTTATTGTTCTAAGGCAGATATGATACATCAGATAATAGAAACTGAGGTAAAAAGGCCATCAGTGTGAGGGTTTGCTAATTTTGCTTGGAGCTGGACCATGTTTTAATGTGTGCTGTACCTGTAGGTGTCACAGTTTCACATTTTTCTAGTGCCCCTGTTGAATTTGAGTTTCCCCAAGGCTTCTCCTTAGAGAGTCTGTGTCTTGTAATATTTTCAGCTGAAATTCACTGTTATTATGCTAGAGCTCAGCTGGTGTGGTTTTAATGCCCCAGAGAGGGGACATGTTCTATGATCCTAGCTTGAAAACCTTGTAATGAAATCTCAGGCTTAGTGTGACTGAGTCCCTCAGCTGTGGTCTTCACAAGGGTTTCTTGGGTCCCTCCTCCCCCAACTTAGTGAGACAGGATGACTACAAGGGACTGGAATGGGATACAAACGTGACTTTTCCCAGGTGGGAGAGGCTCTGGTAAAGTTTTTATCCCAGAGAGCAGGTCTTTGTTATGGAGAATCCTCTGGTCACACTTTACAATGGTAACTCTCCCTCTCCAGCTCTAGAGCTAGGACTGGATCATTCTCTGATCCTCCCTGTGAGAAACTGATGAGGTTCCTGTAGGTAAAATCCATGAAATGTAGGGACCCCCCATGACAGCAACTCCAAGCTCTCCAGCAATGCTTGTCCCTCTCATGCTCATCTCTCTCAGCCTCCAACAATTCATCAAAATTACCATTACGTCTTCCTACTGTTTATGGCTCCAACAACTTCTGCTCCAGATAAGCTGATCTTGGCTGTGATTGTCTGTGTTTACCTTTCTCTCCAGATTTCAGAGTGGCAGCTTACACTGAAACCTGAATTCTTTGAAGGGTCCAAGAAATGTTATTGATTTTTAGTTTGTTCAGCTTTTTTCTTATTGTGAGAATGGGAGTGATAACTTCCAATCTCTTTACATGTCAAAGTTGAAACAGGAAGTGTCTCACTCTGTTTTAAATGTTTTATCATATCCCAGAGTTTGCCAACAAGAAGATTTTTTTAAATTAATTTAAAAGATAATTGTGACAATAAAAAAGAATTAAATAACAACTTGAAAACAGTTTTTCCAGTGTCAAGGGGCATTAAATTAATGTGTATTTGCAAATTGTTATAAATGGTGCTATGCTGTATCCCATTTAAGAAAGCACATTTAGATCACTGCCTAAAAATGTATTAGTGATAACACAGGAAAAGAAAACCAATTCCAGAGCAAGTTATGCCCATCTCTCTGCTAGATTCATGCCTTAGGTCCTTAAATACTGACAATCCACTATGTCCCAGGAAGGGACTGTGTGTTTTATTAAACTTACCCTCATTTGATCCTTTAAGAATGCAATACTAAGTTATTGTGATTATTTTCTCTTTGCAGATATAAACTTTTAAGCGAAGATAAGTAAACTAATTTGACCAAGACCATGAGGATTATAGGAGATGGAATCACTATTTAAATACCTATACATTATTTTATCCTTCCAGCCACTCTCTGAAAGCAGTACTCAATTAATCCATTTTATTTCATTTCGATTCAATTCAGTTAAACACTACTATTCAACTAGCAACTACTAGGTGTTTGGTGTGACAGGTGATGTTGGAAATAAAGAGATGAGTAAAAACTCCCTTTGACCGCAGGAAGCCCACAAGTGGAAAGGAAGACAAGCCTATTGATGATACCTTTCAACCTCTCTCTCTGGATGCAAAACTAAAGGTAACAAACAATTACAACTGAGAGAGCAGGTGAACCAAGTCTTGAAGGGTGAATGGCAGTTCTTCAATATATATTCAGGATAGAGGTTGGCAGTATGTCACAGTGCAGTTGAGAAAGAGCTTCAACAAAGAATCATAAGTTGCATGACAATGTTCTGTGAACTCAGGTTTTTTTCTAAGACAAAAAAGAAAAAACGGTGGGTTAAGAAGCAGGGCAGAAGTTGATAAGAACTAGAAAGGGATATACTATTTATGTTTCCAAATGTCAGGCACTTGAGTTTAGAAGGGTTTGACAAAACCGTGTTTAATTGTATCAAATTTGAGTTTTAGAAAGTCTACAGTCTTCTAAATACAGATGCAAAACTGAAGCTAAAAAAGATAAAGTGAAATTCAAGTTTTCACTGTAAATTTTTAGAAGGTGTTTGTGCGTAAGTCCGGGACTCTACAACTAAATATCAATAGGCTGATTTAGTGATCAATTCTTACTGATATTTCTTCCACTTTGTATACAATTGTGAATGCAAGTTGCCTTTTAATGAAATCTTTCCTATTTGAAAGACATCAAGATCACAACATTGTAATAAATCATGTGCATGGAGAAGTTAAAAACTATTTATTTGTTAAAATCCCCCAAATGAATCAAAAGGTCTATTAACCTCAAAAGAATTAAGATATTTGAGTGATTATTGTTCAGATATGTGTTTATGAAGGGTTGAGATTTTGAAGAGGAACTTGGATATTTATCACTATTGTTTTTGCTCTAAATCAGATTTCTACTCATGTAATTATCATAAGCACAAGTTCTGACAGCTGCATTTATAAAATCTTTGAGGAAAACATATTAATGGCCTCATATTTTCTTCAGCTAATAGAACTATTACCATTCAGTCAAAACATTATTGATATATTAATAAAATAGAGATATAGTCAGATAAGCAGAAATACTTTGAAATGAATTTCTAAGACCCCAGAATTTCATAGCTCTGCTCTCTCATTTACATTAAACCATCTGGCATGAGAATGTTAGTAAAATCTTCGGAAAGAGAAAAAACTGGTCTCTAGTCCCAGTGTTATATATTAACCATTAATGTTGTTGCCTAACCATTCACTGAAACAGGTAGCCATCCTTTAACTATAGATATAGTTAATATCTATATCTTGAGCCACAATATTCTTATTTTAAAATGGATTTTTAGTCAAAAGACTGATGTCACATTTGAAATGAACTGAAGTTAGAAGATTGGAATTCTGCAGTGCAATCTGTTACTTTACAAATAAAAATACTTTGGGGACTAAGGTAAGCTAAGAACACAATCAGGGCCTAGAAGCATATTGTCTGAGACCAGAATTTGCTGTCTCTTCCAGGATTTGTAATCTTTACTGAACTTCACTGCATTTTAGTTTTCTTGTCTGTAAAACAGGGACAATAATAAAAACTAAAGTCTGGAGCTGTTGTGAATACTACATTGAGAATATTATTTAAAAGTCTTAGTACAAAAAGAAAAAAAATGTCTTAGTACAGCACTGATTTTTCTTCCAAGTTCAATATGCATTATTATTGCTATTGTTGTTGTTATTTTATTATTATTTAGTTATTCAGTTAATTGAGTTGAGACAGTATTGAGACAAACAGATTATTGGCAGTTTTACTGGGGTGGTTCTCAGCTGGGGCTGTTCCTATATCCCAGGGGACCCTGGAGATATATCTGGTTGTCATAAGTGGGGTGATGAGGTAGTACTGGCAGCTAGTGGACAGAGGCCAGGGATGCTGGTAAATATCCTACAGTTCACAAGACACTCTCCCACTAAAGAGAATTATCTATAGCCCAAAATGTCAATAGTGATGAAGCTGAGAAAGGCTGCTTCATTGTAAGCTTCAGCTCTAGGCATTATACCTTAAGAGTAAAGGTCATCTCTTCATAATCTTTAAATCCCCATTGCTGATCACAAGGGATGTGTTCCATAAACGAAGGTGTTTCATTCCTTTCCTGAATCATTAATTTCCTCTTTTAAAACAGACACCATTAAACCAGACATCATCCCGTCTGCCAGAGCTTCAAAAATCAATTCAAGAAACTCCTCCCTTAATAAGTGCGTAGAACGTGAGGTCATACAGGGAAACAAACAACGACCATGCATTGAGACACGTAAGTTGTGATTGAAGGGCTGTTGGTCTTGGTGATAAGGACACTTAAAGGTGGGGCTGAGAGATGGGACAGAGCATGTAAAAGTCTGTGCAGGGAGTAATCATAAAAAGATGCATGTATTAGAAAGCTTTTCTAGTGGGATTACATATGAAAGATCAAAAAGGAAAAGAGGAGAAATAGAAATCAAACATGATGCAATGAAAAAGTGAAGGCTAGCGATGGTGAAATTTTAAACTTGGCCCAGGACAGGGTAATGCGAAGAAGGGGAGGGTAGCTGGGGTTTTGCACTGATACTTGGTGATCAAAGCAGGCTTGGAGAAGGAGGAACCATAAGAATTCTGGGCTGCGTGTGGGAGACTGAGTCCATAGAAACAAGAAGCCCCTGAGGGAAGGAAAGAGGCTGAGGAGAAAGGGCAGTGAGTTTAGTTTGGACTGGCAGAGGTACGCGGCCTGATGGTTACAGAATTTAAGAGAGGAACCACTCCAACGAAGCAGAAAGAGTAGAAAATTACCAACAGCCAATGTAGTTACTGGGGCAGGGCAGCAGCCAATGCAATAAAACCTTCAGTCTCATTAGGTTATGGTCTGGTTGCCTTGGGTTTGATCTTGTTAGAAATACACTGTCCTTTAGGGTTTGATAGATGGGTCTAGAAAGCACATGTGAGAGAAGTCTGGGTTGGATACACATGGACACACAGGAGAGAGGCAGCCAAGGAAATGGATGGCAAGATGCTTTCTGTCTGTTTTTTAATTATCTGAGGCCTATTCCAAAGGTCACAGGTAAATAAAAATAGATAACTCATAAGCTGAGAGGAACAAATGAGTTTGTCAAACATGTTGTTAATAGTATGAATATCTTTATTATACTATTATGTTCTAAATTCACAATTCACAGATAGACGTTTATATTTCTTTCCCTTAAGGTGCTGCCTACAGTTATTGTTCCTTATCTACCTATTGAATAAATAACTAAATGAATGATTTGACGTAGGAGAATTACCTTCTTCAAAATTGACTTGTTCAGGCTTAAATTACATATATATGTGTATGTAATATGTATATTTGTACACACATGTATACATGCACACCTATACATATATACACATATACATATACATGTGTGTATAGATATAGATATAGATGTATACACACATACTCACACACACATACCTTCTTTCTTGAGATAATGTTCAATCCAAAACAATGTGCAATTGGTCAACTCCTGTCAAGTGAAATTATGTGTTTCTTTAAAGTCGAAGATATAATGAAAGAGTTGTGCAGACTTTATGTCCTTAGTTATGTACATTTATACAAAATAGGGAAAAAAGAATAGTTAGACTTTACCCTCCATCAGTGCATTGAGGAATAGTTAATTTTAGGAAAAATAATTTAACTCCTTGAGGAAAGACTGAAGCTGGCCTCATACCCCTTGGGAGAAGTCAGCCCACCTCCTGAACCCAGGGAGATGCACTCACCCCTCAGAGGAAGGCCTGTTGGCTAGGCCTTCAGGCAGGAGCCTGGTCTGCAGGAAGCGTGTGCCCTGTAAGGATTTCGGAGAGCTCTTAACAGAAGAAGAGCATCCCAAGGTGTCTGAGCCCTGAGAAGAACAATGGTGTGCATCACGTTTACGTGTACAGAACATTCTATAATACACGTTGGCATGAGATAAACGAATAGCTCATGGCTATTTAGCATTTGACCAAGAGCTTTTAAAGGCAAACATATTTTTGGTGTTGATTCTTGGAGTAACTTTACACCTTCGGAGTTGAAGGATTTCAGAATAGGAGAGCTGGTATTGTCAGTTTCCCCTTTTCGAAGCCAAGGCTTCACTGATGGGAGGTGCTCGGTCACTGGGTTCTGGAGCTGAGATTGTGTCAGCTTCATCACCTCACCAGACACTGTGTTTCTCCAATTCTGAGGTTCACTTTAATGCAAGGGTCTCTTATTCTTTTTAATAAGGAGTTGAGTCACTGGGGTTAGGCTGTTCTGCATGGCTGGCTGACACTGTCCTGGAGAGGGTCTCCTGGCCTGTTCCTCTCCGCTCTGCTCTCTTAACAACCCCCTATAATTAGATAGCTCATTTTCTTACTTACCAAATAATCATGACACATTCAGCGTGTGAGGTCTACGTAATGCTCTTGCTTCTCTGCCCGGGTCTTCTCTGGACAGCTGCTGCTGTTCGTATTCCAACAATCCGAATCCCACCTGAGGCAATAGGCTGGTATCCCTGAGCCAGCAAAACACTCATGATGCCCTGTCCACTGCCTGTGATGAGAAAAATCCATAAGGTGAGCAGAGAGACAACGTAAACCAGAAAGGAAATATCTGATTATTTCCCAATGACCATTTAGAAAATGTCTTGGTTTAGGATTCCATGTCCCGGGCCTGACTCCACCTTTCAGTATCTGTGAAACATGGGGCAAGCCTCCGTGAGTCTCTGAGTCCCGCTTTCTCATCTATGAAAGGGGAGACTAATTCTTGCCCTGGCTCCTTAAAGGAGGTCCTTATAAGGTCCATCAGCTGGGGTCGTGCAACACAGAGCTCAGGCCCTGTCCTTGCTGTCACAAAAGAAGGGGGCTCTGGAGCCAGTTCCTCAGCTCTGTCCGCCTGTTGAGGCTAGTTGTAGCATCTCTCTGTGCACCAGGTGGCTTTTGAAGAGCAAGATGACTGTTGCGAGCCTTGTCTATGTTACACTGTTTTGTTTTATTTTATTGAAGTGTAGTTCATTTACAATGTTGTGTTAATTTCTTCTGTACAGCAAAATGATTCAGTTATACATCTGTATATTCTATTCCATTATGGTTTGTCACAGGATACCAATATAGCTCCGATATGGAGCCTTGTGCTCTACAGTAGGACCTTGTTTTTTATCCATCCTAAGCTATGTTACTCTTTTTTTTTTTTTTTTTTTTGTGGTACACGGGCCTCTCACTGTTGTGGCCTCTCCCGTTGCAGAGCACAGGCTCTGGACACGCAGGCTCAGCGGCCATGGCTCACGGGCCCAGCCGCCGCACGGCATGTGGGATCTTCCCGGACCGGGGCACGAACCTGTGTCCCCTGCATCGGCAGGCAGACTCTCAACCACTGCGCCACCCGGGAAGCCCAGCTATGTTACTCTTTGATGTTGCCAGCAGGGTAAGCATTCAGTAAGTACAGGACCATGGTTGGTGCACGGCTGCAACTGAAGATGAAGACGGTTTTGCTGTCCTCATAGACAATTTGGATTTTACGTAGAGAAATCACGACAATAGTTCAGCAACATGGGTGTTTGACTGTGTCTCCTCCCCAGGGCCTTGGCCTGCCTCTTGCCAGGCTCTCACTCCCTGGTTCAGCATTTGGGGCAGAAGGCAATTCACAGAGACCCTGGGTCTCAGGGGGAGGGCCTGGGAGGAGGGAGGGGTTCACTCTGCAGAAACTCACAGTCTCTGGTTGAAACTGGAGAAGGATACTTAGGACCCCTCAGGAACATCTCCGTGTTACTGAGGTGAAGTGACAGAGTTACAAAGAAAGCAGACACCACTGATTTTGGGACCCGCCAGACACAACGGTCTCATTAGTTGATCTTTCTCCTTCTGAGGGAATATGGCCAGGCTGTACCTTTCCAACTCACCTGCGTTTATTATTATTATTAAAAACAAACCAGGGCTTTCCTGGTGGCGCAGTGATTGAGAGTCCGCCTGCCGATGCAGGGGACACGGGTTCGTGCCCCGGTCCGGGAAGATCCCACATGCCGTAGAGTGGCTGGGCCGGTGAGCCATGGCCGCTGAGCCTGCACGTCCGGAGCCTGTGCTCCGAAACGGGAGAGGCCCCAACAGTTAGAGGCCCGCGTACCGAAAAACAAAAACACCCAAAAACTCAGATTTGGGAATTTAAGGGAAAATAAGTGTCTCAGATTCTATTTACAAAATAAAAGATTGCGCTGAATTGAGGCCCTAGATTTTTCACTCTCACACTTGATGCCTGATCACAGTGCTCTAATCTAAGGTATTCACCCTGCTCTTTGTATTTTTGGCAGAGTCAGTGGTTAACAAGTTAACTGAAAGGGCCCCTAGGATCACAGTAGGACACCTGCTTACTCAGGCCCTGGGACCCTGGGACCTGGAACTCCATCCATGGAACTCCATCCATGGAACTCTGCATGTGATTTCACTTTGATTTACTTGTATGACTTTGTTTGCAGTTGTGTGTATGTGTGTGTGTGTGTGTGTGTGTGTATGTGTAATGTTTTATACCTGTGCACATGTGTGTGTGCCCACATCCTCATAGGAGGAAAATGAATGGACTACATTGCCTGTTATCATTAAGATCTGCTCAAAGAAGTTAAAATTAATTTAGCAATGTAAACATTTTGATTTTATCATCCTCATTGGCTAGAATCTAATATTTTACATAATTTTGGAAATATCATGTAAAGTATTTGATGGGAAAACCTTACAAATTTACATTGTAAGATATAGGATAAATATTTATTACACAGCAGCTGTATATCTGTGTATAAGTGTGTGATATACACACACAGACACACACACACACACACATATATACATATATATACATGCTCTAATTAGAACTATTTGTATCTTTTCTAATAGTTTTACAATAATTTCTGTGTTGAGAAAAGTCATGTCTATTTGAAAAAATTAAATTCTTAATGCTGATTAAATTAATGCAAACACACCTGAATGGGATGTCATGGTATGTAGATACACATATGCACATATGCACACCCCAAAATAAAATAAAAAATAAAATTAAAAAAAATTGTAAGGCAAAGCTTATTTGATAATCACAGGTATGTGTTAGTTTTCCTTTTTTAAAATATATTTTATGTCAGTTTTTGTTTTCGAAGCCATAAAGCTGCTGGGAAGCCAACTTCAAAGTAAGCAGTGTTTCCTATATTTGTATACTCACTCACTAGCCATATTGTACTGAAAAGAGGTATTTAGAAGGAAATGCAAATCAAGAATGACACTGCAACCTCAATAGACTGTACTTTTAGAAACACGAAATACTGTAGGTCAGTTTGAGTTCTTCCATAATATGTTGCCTTAACAGCTACTTTCCAAATTGTTTTAGAGCTTTAAGAAAGGAAACATGTTAATAAAAACAACAGGCTTTCCCTCTCAATGTCCTTTTTTATGAGATTTGTGCAAACTGCTACAGATAATATAAAGGCTTTATGTGTTTCTATAACTGGTTTGGCATTTTTTTTTTTTTGTAAGGGAAAAGAAGAAAATCAAAGCTCTTGTTTCTTTGTAATATAAAATTGTAAAGGTAGTCAGAGAGGGGAGGGGGAAGCATAAGCTGGGATGAAGTGAGAGAGTGGCATGGACATATATACACTACCAAATGTAAAATAGATAGCTAGTGAGAAGCAACTGCATAGCACAGGGAAATCAGCTTGGTGCTTGGTGACCACCTAGAGGGGTGGGATAGGGAGGGTGGGAGGCAGACGCAAGAGGGAGGGGATATGGGGACATATGTATACTTATAGCTGATTCACTTTTTTATAAAACAGAAACAAACACAACATTGTAAAGCAATTATACTCTAATAAAGATGTTGAAAAAAAAAGAGAGCAAAGAGGAGGCTTTGAGAAAGGAAAGTCATTCCTTAAAGTTTGAGGATTTAGTAGATTATGGGAGAAAACTAGCTCAGGTTCAAAGGGTTATTAGAAAACTCTAAGAGTCCCTGACAGCAAGGCTTCTGTGTTGTTTTCATGCACAGACTTCAATGGGCAGCATGGAATATGAAATAATAGGATTTAAGAGCTCACTGATAAGAAGGACACAGATCATTGCAAAACTCCCTTTAATTAAAAGTGGAATTTGGGCGGATGGTGAGGGGGTTGGACAGTGGAGGGATTTATAGGGTCATCTTGGTGGTGAGGAAGCTTCATCTTTTCTCCCTAGAAGAATTCCATTTTTTGAAAGGAAACATTTTTAGTTCTTAGATTATATATTAAAATAATTTAAAAAATAGACACATATTTGCTCCTTTATATCTCTCTATTAATTCTAAATTTTTGTTATTATCAAAATTTATTCTGACTAAAGAAGTCAAATTTTATAAATCAGTGAAAAAAACCCACAGAAAACAAAAGTTTTACCCAGTTGCCTGTGTCTGAATCCACACCCACACATATTTATTTTCATTGCCACCTTTGAAAGGAACCCACACATTGTTTTTCAGATCATGTCAAGATCAATCAAGACCAGGACAATAAAGCAGAAAAGCAGTTCTGTCGTTTGTGTTTTTTGCCTGAATCCTGTTCTTCAGAGGCACCGAGATCTTCAATTCCTCCAGCACCAGCTCTAGGTGTCCCCTGGGAGGTCAGGTGGTGGGTTTCCTAGAACCTTTGTACTGTCTCCATAGTTCTGGTTTTCCAGAATGTCATATAGTTTGCATCATACAGTATGTAGCTTTGTCAGATTGGCTTCTTTCACTTAGTGATATGCATTTAAGTTTCCTTTCTGTGTTTTCATGGCTCAATAGCTCATTGCTTTTAAGAATTGAATAATATTCCATTGTCCATATAAGATTCATTGATTTTGATACCAACATAAGAGGCTGTGCTCAGCTGGTTTCCTCCTTTGCTTGGTCCCGCCTAGTTTTTTTTTTCCTCACCAGTTAATAAGTTGCTGAAAGTGTGATTCTTTCACATCAATGATTCAGGAGATAAAATATTTATGTTCATGAAATAAGGAATTTACTTTAAACTGGTCTCTGACCCTTTTGGCTGTTGAGTTGCCCAGGAAGTAGAATCCCAGGGATGAATATTTACCATCTTGTTGATAAGACTTAAACATGGTGCCATTTATTTGCCTCTGAAAACATTTGTTTGTTGAAACTGAGCACCTGTGATCTTTCAGCAGTATTTTGCCTCAAGAATGGTGGTTCGGAAGCATCTCTGAGTTCTGTTTGACTCTATGGAGGGAGTTTTGCTGGAGTTTTGCTTGATTTTATTGATGCAAACCAGTTGTCGGTTCTAATTAAAGAACTTTGAAGACAAAGCTCAGCAAACAAATTCAGTGAGAAATCGATATTGAAAAAAATATTGTATCCTCAAAAGCTTTGAAAATTCCATATGAATTTCTTAATATATATCTTGTAAGTTTCAACCTCAAAAGTACTGGTAACTCAATTATGGGTATCTAAATTCACAAACATTGTGCTATTTGACTATATTAAACTATAAGATATATAACATAGTTTTAATTATATGTAGATTCCATGAGCCTATTTTGTGTGTGTACTTGCATAAAATTCTGTATCATTCTAAAGGCTTGTTTACTATTAAGACACTGTTATAGTGTCTTATTTTTCCATTTGTATAACTACAGATAAAATATTCTAATATGATTTTTAAATACCTAGATGTTGGAATCAGGGAAACCTAGGTTCAAGCCCTCATTATTCCCTCATTATTCTATTTCTATTGGGAGGCCATGGACAGTTTATTTAACTTGTTGCTTCAGTTTTCCCATCTTAAAATGGGTTTAAGTTATTATAAAATGACATGATATGATAAAAGCACCTAACTTACAGGATTGTTGTGGAGATAAATGAGGTGATGCTTTTGCTACATTTTGCACAGTATCTGAAATAATTATGCCTTTAAAAGAAGGTCTCATCGTGAACTTCTTTTTCTAACATTCTTTAACTTTGTGGTTTAGGTAACTTAATTTTACTATTTACTGTAACTACTTTCTAAATTAAGTTTGTAAAAGTTTGACTCAATTTTTATTATAGTAAAATACTTTTATTGAAGAAAATACCAGAGGTGGAGTCAAAATAGGGTCAATGGTGATTTGGATATTTTTTCTAGGTGCTTTAAACTTGGATTGAGCTAGGGTGTAACTATGGTTCTCTTTTGGATAATCTTTCTGTCCATTTGATCTGTGGATATTTATATAAATGTACACTGTCTATAAAGCATGGTTGACAGAAGCAGGAAGGAACAAGAGGTTCTTTGAACAGGTTCTATTTTGATTGAATTCCTTTTGTATTAGAAAGTAGGTTTATCCTTAATAATTGATGATTCAAAATATCATTCTCATTTTGCTATGAATTCTTTCAGGTTCTATCCATTACATGCTGTTTAGCAATGAGTAAGATTATTGAGTGATATTTCCATTTATTCTTAGTAATGAAAGAGCTGTTCTAATAATTTAAATATTATGGTTCTTGGCTCAAGGTTTCACATTTCTGGAATGGCTAGTGGCAGAGCTGTCTAAACAAGCTTGAAAAGGTCAGAATTTATCATTTAAATGTTGTTGGACTGAAAAAATAAGCTAGTTACAAAATAAAAAAATTGGTACTAGTCCATGCAAACTAATTTATCTACTTTCTAACTAGCCATACACACACACAGGTACCTTTGCTCACCTGTCCCATGTCAGTCCCACCTGGCTCCTCCTTAGGAAGAATGAGGTGCATGAAATGCTCCACACCCACCCTTTATGAAGACACGTGTCTCCACAGCTGCTTTCTCAATATTGCATCCATCCTCTTAGTCCCGTGGCATGCCTGGGTTCCTGGATGTACAGATTTATAAGAATGAAGTGAAATGTCTCCTTTGTTCGTCTGTGAGATGGCACAGCTTTGTAAATATTGTGAAGGTCAATAGAAGTATACACTCATTCACAGGGTTATTTAATAAATTGAATTCGCTGTTGTCTGCAACTAAATGTTACATTAACCTCACAGCAACGTATGGAAAACTTTGCAGAAACTCACTTTTATCCTTTGGAGTGAAGCAGTGTATGCTCTTCTGTCCGATCATCTGATTCTGTCAATCAAGACACTAGATGGTCCAACCTCCAGTGCTTTCCCAGAGGCTTCTGGATGTACTTCAGCTTTTAAATACTGTTAAAGTTCAGTGTTTCTGTTTATTAAACCCTTATTCACCCCCTTGAAACTATTTTATAAATGCCAATTCTGTTGGGCAGTTCTTGAGAAAAGGTATATGAAGAGTGTGGCCATAAATTAACACATTTGGCTCAAGAAACACTCAGAAGATGTGTGATGTGTATCCAAACCATCTGTGTCCTTTAAAGTGATCATATGGGGAAAAGTATATGTCTTTAGTCATCATTTCTCAAAATCTCTTTATTTCTTTTGAGTATGGTCTCAGGAAATTGAGAGTCATGTTAGAATTCTAGCTCTACCTCTTTGTAAATATAGGAAAGTAACATATACTTCCTTACTCACAGTGGCTCATCCATCAGACAGGATTTTACTCTAGGGACAGTGACAGGCAGGTATACAAGTACTTAGGGATGGTGACAGGCAGGTACTCAGGTACCTAGGGACGGTGGCAGGGCTGGTACACGGGTACCTAGGGACAGTTACAGGCAGGTACACAGGTACTTAGGGATGATGGCAGTGGTGGTACACGGGTACCTAGGGACAGTTACAGGCAGGTACACAGGTACTTAGGGATGATGGCAGTGGTGGTACACGGGTACCTAGGGACAGTTACAGGCAGGTACACAGGTACTTAGGGATGATGGCAGTGGTGGTACACGGGTACCTAGGGACAGTTACAGGCAGGTACACAGGTACTTAGGGATGATGGCAGTGGTGGTACACGGGTACCTAGGGACAGTTACAGGCAGGTACACAGGTACTTAGGGATGATGGCAGTGGTGGTACACGGGTACCTAGGGACAGTTACAGGCAGGTACACAGGTACTTAGGGATGATGGCAGTGGTGGTACACGGGTACCTAGGGACAGTTACAGGCAGGTACACAGGTACTTAGGGATGATGGCAGTGGTGGTACACGGGTACCTAGGGACAGTTACAGGCAGGTACACAGGTACTTAGGGATGATGGCAGTGGTGGTACACGGGTACCTAGGGACAGTTACAGGCAGGTACACAGGTACTTAGGGATGATGGCAGTGGTGGTACACGGGTACCTAGGGACAGTTACAGGCAGGTACACAGGTACTTAGGGATGATGGCAGTGGTGGTACATGGGTACCTAGGGACAGTGACAGGCAGGTACACAGGTACATAGGGATAGTGGTAGGGCTGGTACACGGTTACCTAGGGATGGTGACAGGCAAGTACTCAGGTACCTAGGGACGGTGGCAGGGCTGGTACACGGGTACCTAGGGACAGTGACAGGCAGGTACACAGGTACGTAGGGATGGTGGCAGGGGTGGTACACAGGTACCTGGAGATGGTGACAGTCAGGTACACAGGTATGTAGGGATGGTGGCAGGGGTGGTACATGGGTACCTAGGGACAGTTACAGGCAGGTACAGAGGTACGTAGGGACAGTGGCAGGGCTGGTACATGGGTACCTAGGGACGGTGACAGGCAGGTACACAGGTACGTAGGGATGGTGACAGGCAGGTACACAGGTAATTAAGGATGATGGCAGGGGTGGTACATGGGTACCTAGTGACAGGCAGGTACACAGGTACATAGGGACAGTGGCAGGGATAGTACATGGGTACCTAGGGATGGTGACAGGCAGGTACTCAGCTATGTAGGGATGGTGGCATGCTTAGAGACATGTGCGTGACACCCTGAGCTGGCCCTCCATGCACACCATGGACAGGAGCACAGTAGCCCCAGCCCCCTGTACGTTTGCCTCTACTGCTGTGTGAGTGGAATCTTCAAACCAGACCTGAATTTCGTGGGACTAGAAAAGATCTCTCCACTGTATATGTCAACGCTTTGTTATGAAATGTTCTCTTCCTATTCTGAACTCTTACCTCCACGTCGAACCTCCATCCCTGTCTGTTGTCTTCCTTAGTTTTATTGTTATTTTCGACTCTTCGTTCTGGTTTTGGATTCCCTGTCCCTTCACTCACTCGTCCCCGCCCTTTCTTGCTTTGAGATGCCCTGTGAACTCAGACAAGGTCACCAACTTGAGGCCCTGCCCCACCTGTCCCCTCGCCCAGACTCATCTGATTCTGCCAGTCCACCTACTCCAAGGATAGGAGAGACTATTTTTAAAAGCATGTTTTGAAAGATGATGTTTCTTTAGAAAATTTGTTTGCTTTAATTTATAATGAGATCTTATTTAGAGAAATATATATAGAGAGAAATATATATACATATATGTGTATAAATATATGCACACAAAGTATTTTTAATAGCTTAATGACCTTCTTTTAATTTTAAGTTTCATGGAAAAATAATTTTAGAGTCTGACAAGTTTGGTACATTTCAGCAGAACACAAAAAAGGAAGAAATCCTTATTCTTCCTTAAAACACTAATCTGTCCTTGATATACAAGTATTGGGTTATCAAAAAACAAGGAAGGAAGGAAGGAGGGAAGGAAAGAAGAAAGAAAAAAAGAAAAAAATAAAGAGAGAGAGAGAAAGAAAGAGAAAGAAAGAAAGAAAGAGAGAAGGAAAGAAAGAAAGAAAGAAAGGAAAAAGGAAAGAAAGAAGGAAGGAAAGAAAGAAACCCAGCTGAGTGTCTTAGACATAAGGGCAGTCAAATGGTGCTGGCTTGCACATAATGCCTTATTTTAAAACTGCTATTTATTTGCTAAAATATGTGGGCTCTGAACACCTGTCCATTTTCAATTCCTTTTTCTTTGTTTCGTTCTTACTGACATAAGATTCTGGTAAATTGGTGGGTTTCCTTATTACTGGGGTCAGAACCTTACCTGTTGGATGGGCTTGTCTGGTGAACATCATTTCACATGAAACACCATGCACAACAGCAAAGACCTCTTCAGTAACCATAGGATAGGGACCAAGTACAGAATGAAAACCAGAGCTTGTTGACTTACAGGGAAGAAAGGAGGGCTATTAAAATTTCATAGGAATTTGGTGACTCAGGGGCATCATTGGTTTTGGGGGATTGAATAGGAGCACACAGTTGACCTTCTAGCAATCACAGGAGGTCATTCACACCAATTCATTGGACTATTATTGTTCCCAACAGAAATGTCAGCTAAAGCAGTCTATGTGGACAGCCTGATCTCTTTTCAGTCTTTTCCCGGCAAAAAAAAAAGAGACAAAAGGAGTTTAAAAAGGGGATTCGTTCAGCAATCATGAAGGCTCTTCTCCGAATCACCACCTGCGAAACTGCCTAAATCCAGCTCTGCCCATTTTCACACTCTGCCTTGCCCGCGTCAGGCTACGGCTGGATGAAGGACAGGCTGAACGGCCTGGGGTGGACCCGCGTCACCACTGCTCTTCCTCTCCTGGCTACAGCCAGACAGAGGGGACATGGAACAGAGAAAGGGAGGAGCCCTGCCCCTGACCTCACTCCCCATTCACTGAGTCAAAATAGGCCTCTTGGATCCTGACATTTGTAAATACTATGGAAGTAATTCTGTGAGCAAATGTAAGCCTGACTTTATATTTTAAGTAAACATGTTGTCGTCTCACATCTAATTTGGAATTATACAAAGTTTTAGTTTACTGATTTCCAGGACTTTTCTTAAAAGAAAAGCTAGTTTGTTCGTACAGCAGGTTACTCCAGGTATTATCTGAAGGTCACTGATATTCCTGGCTAAAAATATGTTACTCTTACCCTTTCTTTAATTTCCTCCAACTGAAAACATTCCCCTGGGGTTAAATTTTTCTTTAGAAAGCCATTATTAATTACCCATTAGCCATCAGTAACACTTAGTATATGATACTTGCCAAGCTTATTGAGTACCTATTCTGTTCCTTGTAAGTTACACATCTTTCTCATTTCCCTGCAGGAAACAGGCTTAGCCTCATTTTGTGTGGGAGAAATTGACCCATCATGTCGCTAGGGACTGACAGAGTCAAGATTTGAACTCACTTGTCTGTCTCCAAAACCATAACACTTCATGAAGTCACACTGCCAGTCTCATGTAGCAGAAATCCCACGCAGCCCTTGGAATCTTCTGTGCAGGGCAAAGTCTCCAGTGAGGAAGAGAAAGAGAGAGAGAAGAAATGCAGGACCTCTGGGGAGGGGGCAGAGGAGAAGGTGACCCAGCCGAGGGTGAGAGGGCAGAGGGGTGGGAGCAGAAGGTGACAACACAGGTCCCGGGACGGGTGGGCTGACGGCAGGTTTCAAAGGCATCCTGAGTCCTCAGGCTCTCGGCTTAGTTCACCTTCCTCAGAAAAGCCGTCTCTGAAGACCCCGACTGGGGGTGGTCACTGTCGCAGGGCACACGGCTCCTTCCCGTGTCACAGCTGGCACTACAGATGCCCGTCTGCTTGGCCGCGTGTCACTGCACTGTCTGTTCCATGAAGGCAGACGTCACTTATATGGCTAATCATGTTCCGTTCACCCACCAGAACACTTGGCTTACACGTACCACACACATGCATTCAACATACACATACTCATCTCTAACACCAACACACATTTGCCACTAACACTCACATGCTCTGTGAATGAATAAATGATGTAGAAATTGGAAAGGAACTAACCTTAATCACCTCACAATTTACCATGCTTCAAATGTCATATTCCCTGGACTATTGACAATTGTTCACATCACAATTAATTAAGAAACATTCCCCATGAGTCCATATTTATTACTGAATAAATGGATAAATGAGGTGGGCGTGAAAATCTCCTGCAGAGAAGGGAGTGAAGTTTAATTCCCCATCCCTTGACTTGGGCAGGACTTGGTGATTTACTCTCAAAGAGTAGAATGTGGGAAGCAGGAAACATGGCAACTCTACATTGGGAAGTCTGGCCAGTGCTACCTCGGCCAGGTGACTGAGGTGAGCACCCTCAGTGAGAGGGCACTTTGATGGGTTGATAGCATGCAGGGCTATCAGGGCATGAGGGCAAGAACGCACCTGTGGCCTCCCTCCCAAGAGCCAATAACTCAGGCTATAACCATGAGAACAACATTAAACAAACCCAAATTGAGGGTGTTCTGCAAAATGCCTGACTAGTACTCATCAAAATTGCCAAGGTCATCAGAAAAAAGAAAATTGCGAGAAACTGTCAGAGACCAGAGAAGTCTAAGAAGACGTAACAGTTAAATGTAACACGGGATCCACAGTCTGTTCCTGGAACAGAAGAAGGACACTAGGGAAAAACTACGCTTAATAGTGAAAAGCCATATGCAAAAAATAAACATTGGCTACAGCCACTCCACAGGTGTTCACTGTGAGTGACCACTAGGTGTAAAGTCCTGGGCCAGAGCAGCGTATGAACCTGGTGTGGTCCTGGGCTTCTCTCTGCTTTGAGGCTGTGACACAGGCATCTGTAACCTTGAACCTGAGGTGAAATGAGCTAAGCAGTAAAAATGGAAGTGAGGAAAACACGAGCAGTGGAAGAGAAAACAGGGCATTGCATGGCACATTCTGGAAGTAAGTGGTTGCACAACAGGAGAGCATGAGGGATGGGCATAGACATTTGTGGCGATTACTGCATTTAAATGCTCTTTCCAATCTAAGATGAAAGCTGCAAAAACTCTTGAATTGGGTCAGGTTTTCAGTCCCAGTTCCTAACACAGTTTATAACTACACAGTTGCTGCTTCAAAGAGGTGTGAAATAAAGACAGGATGAACAGAAGGAAAGAGGGAGAGAGGACAGAAGAGGAAGAAAAGAATGAAAAATCAGTTCTCCAAGGCAAGTGTTTCAGGGCCCCTGTGCCCTCCTTGCTATGGACACACTTTATCTTCTGAACCAGGAGAATAAGGCATTCTTTAAGGTAGAGCAAGTTATCCCTCCTCTAAAATCAAATGATGCATGTTACCTTATTTTATGGAATGCTTTAGTTGGTAAAGATTGGCTCCTATAAATCCCTCTTAAAATGTGGTCATTTGCTGCCACTGGTCTGTTCATGAGAGTTAGCAGATTATAAAACAAATGAACAAATGAAGTTGCCAATGAATATTAATGGAAAAGCATGAAAACATTATTTAAAGATTTTTTCACTCCAATTTTTAAATATATTCTGCTTGCTGATATTTTATATTTTTTGCTAGCAAGATTTCTTGTTTGAGTGGTGGAATGAATTATGTCCAAGTATCACAGAATTTCAGAAAGAAAAATCTTTACTTCCCCTCATACAAGTGAGTTTAACCACTTCTTTAGGAATTCAGAAGCCCAGGGACAGGTCCCTGTGAAGGGTCAGGCAGCTTTGGCAGTGTTCCAGGTACTTGCAGTGTCAGTAGAAATGGAGGAATAGATGTTGATTGGGGGGAAATAAAAGTATTAGACTCAAGAATATTGGAGAAAATTATAGACGTGGACAGGAAGAGCAAATTTAATCAAAGATTTTGCCAAGAGCTAGAGGTTAGGAATTAAATATGTCCCATTTTAGTTTAAAGAGAGAAGAAATTCTTTCCTGTTCCAGCACTATGGTAAGGTAAATGTCCAGAGACACCTTTATTAATTTATTCAACAAATATATTTTAAAATGCACCAGGTAGGTCTAGAAATGAGGGATGTATCACTGAAGAAAACAAATGAAAATTTTCTACCATCCTGAAACCTACTTTTTAACAGAGGAGACAAATACAATATTAACAAAACAGGTAAGTAAGTTACGTGATGCACAGGAAGTTGTTAAATGCTACGTGGAAGAAGCAAGTTAGAGGAAGAGGAAGAGTGCTGTCTTTGGAATGGAGGATTTGCAATTTAAATGGGTGGGGGGGGGTTAGGATCCTCAGAAAAGGTAACAATTAAAAAGAATCTGAGGGAGGAAACAGGGAGTCATGCAGATATTTGCAGGAAAAGCCCTGAAACAAGAGCCTGGTTGGCGTCCTGGAGAAATGGAGAAGAGGCTGTGTGTGCCCTGGAAAACAAGGAAAGACAAACAGGGGAAGACATCGCAGAGGCCAGATCATGATGTTCTTAGCTGTTCTTTACTTCCCCTCAAACAAGTGAGTTTAACAACTTCTTTAGGAATTCAGAAGCGCAGGGACAGCTCCCTGTGAAGGTCAGGCAGCTTTGGCAGTGTTATATACACTAATAGCCGTAGCTTCTATTCTGAAAGAAATAGGAAATCAGAGGACACTACTGGCATGAGCTGATGGGACACAGACTTTACCATGGTTACTCTGAATGCTGTGTGGAGAGGGATTTTTAGGGGAGCAAGCGTAGAGTAAAGAGACCAGTCAGGAAGCTAGTGGAATTCTCCAGGTGAGGATGATGGTGGCTTGAATAGGGTGGTTATAGTGAAGGTGATAATTTATGGCAACATACTGATGTCAAGGTCAACAGGATTTCCAGATGGATTGGATGAGGGTTGTGTGAGAAAGTAATCTGTATTAAATCTGAAAAGAAATCTGAGTCAGAAATAGTCCAAAAAGTAGGAGAATAATGAAGAGAGAGAGAGAGAGAGAGAGAGAGAGAAAAGAAGCCAAAGAGAGAAATGTCTCCAGATGGAAAGAACAAGTTGATTGTGTCAAAAGCTGCTGGTGGGTCAAGTGAGATGAAAGCCGAGAACTCACTGTTAGACTTGGGGGCGCCAATGTAACCAGTGACCTGAACACGACACTTCGTGGATTAGAGAAGCACACTTAAGACAAAACGGTAAGAGAAAACAAAAACAACAAAAGTAGACAACATCTTTGAGGACTTAGTTTCACTGTAAAATGGAGCAGTAATGACAGGGGAAGTGACGTGAAACATTTTAAAATATATGAAAGAATATAATTTATGTCTACACACTGGTGGGAATAACCATTCTAGGGAGAACGACACACGACGCAGGAAAGGGAGGTTACAGTTGGACTGGAAGATGCCCTTGAGTAGAGGATAGAAGGGATCCAGTGCAAAAGTAGAGGATCCACTTTAGGTGGGATGACAGAGAGGAAAGAAGTCTAAGAACAAGGCAGCGCTGAAGAGGGTCAGATGCTGAAGGGGTCTTACAAGGTCAATTCTGATAAACAGTCCACTGAAGATTTGGTTCTTAGAATGGCATATGGAGCCTTAGTGGATGTAGTTACAGTGGAATCACTGAGGGGAAAGGCAAGTAGAAAGAAATTTCAGAAAAATATAAAACAAGTATAGATGCCTCAAGAGACATGGCTACAAGGGGAGCAGGAAGTTCAAGGAAGAATGTGATTGATTGGTGGAAGGTTTGGGAGAGATTCTTTGTTTGACTGAGGTGAAATATACATGACATACAATTTACTCTTTTAACCATTTTTCAGTATACAGTTCAACAACATTAAACACATTCAAAGTGTTATGCAACCATCACCACCATCCATCTCCGGAACTTGCTTCATCTTTCTAAACAGAGAGAATTCATTTACAAGAATCTTGGGTATAAATGTAAGTCGAAGGGGAAGTATCTGGTTAAGAGGAAGAGTTTGCAAATGAGAGAGTTTGTCACAGAGACAAAGAGATGGATGGATGGGTAGACAGACAGACAGATGGGTGGATGAGTAGATGGATGGGTGAATGGATGGATGGATTAATAGATGTACAGATGGACATGTGAATGGATAGATGGCTGGATGGGAGGGAGGGACAGAGGAAAAACGAGTGAATGGACGGTTGGATGGATGGATGGATGGGTGGATGGGTGGATAGACGAATTATGGTGCTAAAAGTAGGATGTAAGTTTAGGCAAGAAAATAGAAAGGAAAAATGAATATTTTCTAATACTAGAAATATTAAATAATACATTCCCAAGTCAGACAATATCTGTTATCAAATATAATCTTCATGACAACCATGTGTGGTAGTTATCATTGTACTCCTTTTATAAATAAGAAATCTAAGGTTGAGAGCATTTAAGATTTTACCTGAGTCACAAAGCTAGTAAGTGTTAAAGCTTAGATTTGAGCCCACATATATTTAATTCTAAAACCTGGTCAGAAGGTGTTGTCCAAAATACCATTTGTTTTTTTGTCCATCCAGCAAATATAATAAACATCTGTAACATGCAAGGGTCATAGTAAGTGGCTGGATATTCAAAGATGATTAAGATTATTTCTTTCCACTTTGGATTTGTTCATATTGGCCTTATGAATTGGCACCTAAATCCATCCCTCCAATTCACCCATTTAATCCAGTGGTTTAATTAATCAACAACCCACTTGCTTATTCCACAAATATTCATTAATTCCAGTAGATATTTTCACTGCTGTCTTTATGCCAGACATGTGGTGAGCAGGACAAATAAGTAGGTGACTGCTAGTTGCATGTTTCTTACTGGGATGACATTAAAAGGCTCTCATGCTGAGTTCATACAAGAAGAAAGGTAGGAAGTAGAAAGAGACCATGACAGGGAAATAGACCCTCATCCTCAGGTAGAAAGTCTACCCATGCAGATACTGAGTTTAAAGGGATCTGGCAAACTTGTGTCCTCTCTGGCCAGGAGGAAGGGATCTCCTAGGGAACAGGTGAGAGACTCCAGCTGTTCTATATCCAGCTGACCTCTAGTCTCCGTGGGGAGGAAATGTAGCAGGACCTAAAATCCAGAGTATGTTGCCTTGTAAGTGCCTGGTCACAAAGAAAAATCTGAAACCAACTAAGCTGAAGGGCAGAGTCCTCCAGAGTGCAGGGCATTCATTCTCTCCCCAGTCCTGGAACCCACAGTGAAATGCCTGCAGTGAATGGAGAGGAGAGCTGATGCTCTTTCAGACCCCATTCCTTTGAGCCCATATCCTGTGTGGGGGAACCTGGGAGCAGCTGCCATCATTTGGGAAAGCTCAGGTCTGGAGTGGATGAGGGTAGGAAAGACCTAGCACACACCACAGGCTGTGAAGCACAGTAGGAAGCAACAGTGTGTCCAGGAAATAAGGGCATTTCTCCAGGAGTCCTTGGAACTGCCTCTGCAAGGATCCTGCCTCATTAATGGATCCTGTATAGCCTTTCTGATAGGATGTCCTAGGAAGAGACACATTACATGCATGCCTTAATAAAGATGCTGGGAGAAAACATTGAGATGAGAGTTAGCCTGGCTCTTGAGATTTGGAGGCTATGTCAGGAATAGGCATATGAGACATTTATTAGGACAAATGCCTATGAGGAAAAAGTGGGGAGGGAGCCGGAATGGGCTGGATGAGCTGCCAGAGCACAGTGCAAGGCAGACACTGAATGAAGGAAAGTTTGGCCAGGCCTTCAGGGAGTCCTGGAGCCAAAGGATTCCTGAATCTCCCAGGGTCAGGGGCCTCCTAGTCCCTGGTACACTCACCCACTAGTCTAGGGCAGCCTGTGGGCTTCAGAACCTGCAGCAGGGGTCAGGGGCCAGTGAGGTTCCACCCAGTCCAAGAGCTGGAAGGCGCATGCGCACAGCTCCCAGGGAAGACTGAGGACCGGTACATAATCTAATTTCACCTTCTTTAAGTACCTGCTGACCCCTGATGAACCCAGGTATTCTGTGACATGTTACAGCTTATGCCTGCACATCTCTGCTTGCAATGAAAAGGGAAAAGCATTATTGTTTAGCAATTGGATGAATAAGCTGAGATATTATTGAGTGGTGTGAGTAATCAATACTCACCTTAGAGAAGATGTAGCTAGAATCCACTTCACAGTTCTGGTTTCTAAAATAAAAGTTTTAACCAAGATTAGTAGGTTTAAAAACAGCAGTAAATTGGAAATTCTTACCCTCAGTAAAATAAAGCTATCATTGTATAATTTTTAGCCCAGTACTTTAAAATAATGTACCCCAAGTTTGATACTGCTGTGTAAAGTCAGTATGCCTAACACAGTGTTGGGGATTGTTGTTTAGCCAATAATTTTATCTTGTAGGTAGCAGAGACTTAAAAATTCATAGGAGGCCTGCAATTTCCCATGTAGAATGATTTTTTGAATGTATTGCAATTAGAGCATACTAGAATAGTCTACTAAGTATAATGGGGGTCTCAGTAGAAAAATAATATTTTTTAATGGCAATTCAACAAATACAGGTGGTGAATACCATGACTACAGATGTGTTTCTAGAACATTTACCAGATGCCAACATGACTTTTAAATGTGTGCACATTCATCTAGCTGGTGCACAATTTTGGTCAGTGGGTAAAGAAGGCAGCAGGAGAGTGATTAAATAAAGGAATCAAATTTTGTTTGTTTGTTTGTTTTTGTTTTGTTTTTGCGGTACGCAGGCCTCTCACCGTTGTGGCCTCTCCCGTTGCGGAGCACAGGTTCCGGACGGTCAGGCTCAGAGGCCGTGGCTCACGGGCCCAGCCGCTCCGCGGCATGTGGGATCTTCCCGGACCCGGAGCACGAACCCGTGTCCCCCGCGTCGGCAGGCGGAGTCTCAACCACTGCGCCACCAGGGAAGCCCAAATCTTTTTTTTTTAAGTCAGCTCTAGATGATGTAATCCAGCATCCTGCCTAATGGTTGAGATGATGAGGCAGAAATGCCAAACCTGCCTCACCAGCTGTGTCTCCTAAGCCCTCTTTCCCCAGTCTGCACTGATGAACTTGCCTGCTCCTGATTGGTGAGGTTTGGTTTCACACAGGAACTGCCAAAGACAGGACCCATTTCTCACACGTAAGTACAAGTAAAGTAGTTGTAATGGACACAGTATTTGCAATACTGCTGATTCTAGGAATACATCACTCCCTACTGCATCTCCGAGAGTTAACTGTTTCTTCTTAGTTTTAGATGTAGGCTAGTCCCTCTCTCATTGGGTCAGACTGAATTCACATGGCCTTGACATGAACAAGCTTTGTTCTCATCTTCACAAATGAAGCTCACACTCACCAGGGGGGCATCAGGGATGTGCCGGAGCTGCATTTGCACATGGCAGTTTACAGGGGCTGCGGACACATCACAAGTAATGGACAGTTCACTCCAGCAATCTGTAAAACAAAAAGAAAAAGTTCTTGGTTTTATACATTTTTTTTTTAATTGGACAGAATGTTCATAAATGAATTGCCGCCCATATTCAACAGTAGGTTTTATAACTTGGAGAGCATTTCTTGGGAGAACTGATTTAATTAGTTAAGAAGGAATAGGTTGCTTGGACTCTCTGAAGCAAATATTAATTTGTAAAGATGCATGTGTGCCCATCTGGGCTGTCAAAGCACTTACTCAGAAAACATGAAATTATCATATGTAATTTCTTAATTCTCAAAAGGAGGGAAAAAAGGACAGCAACTACCTACATAGAAATACTGAAATTCATCTTATTTTCACCCAGATCTTATACATTTCACTTGGAATGGGCACCACAGGAATTGTGCATGCCTGAGCTCTGAGTAGCAGTAGAAAAGTCTACCCATTATTTTTGGCCTCTTAAAAGGGAGGTTGAGATTATTTAAAGCAATTAAACCATGCTGATTATAAGTATATGTCAGTTTCTAATAAGTAAGTGGAATGTTTCCAAGAAAAGTCTGTTTTGAGAAGATAAGTTTCTCTTCTGTGGCCCTGGCTCATTTTTAAATGGATGAAATCATAACAGAAACAAGATCACTATTGAACGTGAAAGACTGTATGGCATGTGGCTCAGTGGTCCACAATCTGTCACATTTCTATGGATATGTGAGATGGGCTGAGTTTTTCTTTGTGCATCCTGTGCAGGTGGTCAGCGGCCCCACGGAAAGGAAGCACAGGGCAGCGTCTACCCCACCAGGTAGGGACCCTCCCCCTTGCATGGATGTGCAGACATGGTGAACCGGCTGGGCTGCAGCCTGGGCCTCGGCCCGTGACTTGAGAACACTGGCTTTATCTTCTCCCTGAGCCTTGTACTGCAGCTGTCAGATGGCTCTGCATTTTAAATCCCATTGCCTGTCAATCATGGGCAAATGACAAGAAAGAACTCACGCATAACTTCAGGTTCTGGGGAACAGGGAGGTTTGCATTTTGCAGAGGTTGCTTGGCTACTGTGGCCTGGTTTTTATTTGCTCCAAAGTAGACAGTTCTTTTTGTTTTTGAGTGTATATTAAAGACTTTGGGTCCAGAATACAAACAAAGTATGAGAAATAAAAGAATTGAGGGAAGAGAGAAAAATCTGTGAGGCAGGAAGCAGTCCCGACCCACTAAAGACCAAAGGAGCTGGTCTTCCCAAGGGTGTGTGGTGTGGCTGAGGCCTCTTCATTACTGTGATGGAGCTTAAAGATTTAGAGTCCATATTTAAGATGAAAGGAAATGTTTTAATACATGGATAATTTGGAATGAGGTTGCTGCTCTCTTTAGTCTTCCTGATACAGGGACTGAGGACTCCTTGCTGGTCTGCTCTCACGGGCCAGGAGCATGGATGATACACCTGCTGGCAGGTGGAGGACTCGCCAGAACAGCAAGGTCTAGGGGAAGCTTTTTCTCAGAACCGGGCCTCGGCTGCAGGATGCCTCCAACTCCACGTGCCTTCTGTTGGCTTTCACACAGACACACAGGTCAAGCATTTAAAATTCGCTTAAACCCTAATTAGATGTGCTAAACCTCCACTGCAATGATGTAATCATGTCTTTGCAGCATGACTTTATCTTAAATAATATTTTGAAAAATGTTCTATGGGAACCATTCTTCTTT
>NW_006797342.1:1934247-1958379 GCF_000442215.2 Lipotes vexillifer
TTCCCTAGGGCCCATTATTACGTATTCATATGAACGCACCTTCCAATGCAGTGATCTATTTCAATATCAAAGTAGCATTTTAATTCTATAATACCCTTAAAAATTTACTTTAGGAATAAACTTTCCATAGACTGTATGAGCTAGGTAAAACTAACAGGAAAGTTCATGTGTAGGAAGTGTGTGAGGGAGTTTATGTTTTTATAAATAAATAAGCATCATTTTATAAATAAACATTCTGTTTTTCTTATAAATTAAGAAAATAGAAAATACAAAACAATAATTTTGAGCTATATATAATGCTACAAAACACAGAAACCACAGTTAGTAGTATATGTTCCCTATGAGAATTTCTTAATTCCATTTATAATGATGTTTTATTTGTATGTGTATGTAGCTGACACATATTGTCAAATTGCTGTTAAATGAACAAATTAGCTTTGTACTTCCATCAGCAGTGCATGAGTGAATCCATTTTATTACATTGAAGTTTTATCACGTATGTGTGTGTGTGTGTGTGTGTGTGTGAATGTGCTCTGATTTGATAAGCAAGCATGCAGTTCTCTGATTTTGAGGGAAAGCGAGCATTTGTATTAACCAGTCTTGCTTTTATGAATCATCTGTTCACACCCTTTACCCACTTTTGGAGGCTTTAGTGGTTTTCATATAATGTTTCATGAGCTCTTTATATAATCTATTAACTATTATCTGCTTTAATTTGATTAATTTTATTACAAATTCATGTTTATTTATAAATTCCATTTTTATAATTTTGTCTTTCTTATTTCTTCCATAGCTTCTAAGCCTAGACACTAGGCAGGACTGTAATAAGGGTCTTCTGATGGAATGGGTTGCCAGAATCCCAAGGCAAACTTGCAGTGGTCCAGCAGTACATTTCATGTCAGGCCCAATCTATTATATAGCAGTGTTCATGACCTCATTGAATTGGCATCTGGATTCATGTTTATGTTTTGACACCTGATCATCTCCCCACTTCAAGCTATCAGCTTGATCTAAACTTTTGTCTTAATACTCTGTACATTCCTGTGTCAGACTTGTCTAGACTCAGGGCAGTTTTTAGTTTTCCCGATCAGTTCTTGTGAAAAGGTAAGGTAGGTTAAGGTAATTTTCTTGGACCTAAGACAAGTGTCTTATCAAATTTCAGAGTCATTCCCAGGGAAACACACTCTTAGCTGAGGCAGGGGAAAGGTTTGGCAGCTCTTAATTTTCAATGAATTTACAGAATTACAATATTTTAGAGTTTAAAACTCTAAAGTATGTTAATACTTCTTTTTCTTTTTTAATGGCAGAATTATATAAATTAATATTTTTCTTTTTCATTTTTAATAAGGGAATTAAGACTGAGAAGTATGCAGTAGACAGCCCAGGGTCTGCTAGTAAGGCAGTCAGCTCGGGCAGTGAAGGACCATATTCCTGAGGTTGAGTGTTCTTTTGATGGCACCTTAGATAAACCAGGCCCTTGGCCTGCCCATGCCAGGATTGACTCGGATTTACCAGCTCTGTCCTTCCCCCCAGTCAGAGAAAGTCAATCCACTGGCATCCTCATGCATCAGAAGACAATAGAGACTTTTTTTGACCATAACAAGTTACAACTCTGAATTGCAAATCATGTTTAAGCTGGAGTGAAAAGCAAAAACAAAAACAACAACAACAACAAAAACACTCGGAATGCACTTGCATGGGAATGCTCACCATCTCAAGTCCTGGTTTCTTCTCCTGAATTTGTTACCAGTACAATTTTTTTCCAAAGCATTGCACACCCTCAAAGAAGTATCTACAGAAGAAATTCAGCAAGGTGAGGTACACAGCATTACAAAAAAAGATTACCTCTAAGAAGTTCTGAAGTAAACTCATTGCATAAAAGGAGGAGATAGTTTAATTAATTTGGTAAATTTACAATAATCAAGTTATTAATAAGTTGGAACAACACACATACTGTGGGAGCCGCAGCCTTATTTGCTGGCCCCCTGTTTTCAGAGGCCACCCATGCATGTGATTGCTGGGTGATACACCCAGAAACACACAGCCATTCCCCCACCTCACAAAATCCACTGTCAGATTTGATCTGGGTTCAGTGACCCAATTCCAAGATGGAGTTTTATTGTTCCATTCAAAGATCCTTTCTCCCCTTCTCTTTTCCTTCCTTCTTAAGGTTTCTCATTGGACCACTCTTTTTGGACATTTTGGATCATGCAGTGCCAGAGAAGCAGGTCCCAGCAAGACCACGTACACCCATGAGAGACTTTTGGTGTAGTAGCAACCCTTACAAAGGATAAACACCCAAGAAAATCAGGGCTGCCTAAATATAGTTGAATTTCTGCAGGTATCCCCAGGAGAAACAGGGTGGAATTTTTTTCTCTGTGGAGTTTCTGGCTGAAGAGACAGAGAGTGTGACCTGAAGACAACTGGTGAATACACGGGTGAAATTCTCCACTGTTCAAATTCCGTTCTTTCAAATGGCATGATCCATCAGGGTTCCGTTTTCTTTACCAAAATCTTGGTCATAAGCAAATACCAAGATGTTATTTGGCCAACTAGGACCAAGGCACTCTCTAGAAACTGTTTCCTAAGCAAAGTTCAATCTTAACCAGTAATATGCAAGCCTGACTAATATGAAGTGAGCAAAAGCAGAATAAAGTAATAACAATTCTTGGGCATGTAATAGTAACTCCTCTCCATAGGCCCTTTATCTCTGCAGAACAAGGATCAAGACATTTTAGTATAGCTTAATTTCATTCATTTCTTTCCTCATTCAAAAAATGATGAATGGAAGTGTACAGAAATTAGAGCTGATAAGGCGTTTTCTGACATATCTCATTTTGGCTTTTATAGCATCTCTCTGAAGAACTGGGTTGGATACATGTTGTTTCTGGGTTTTAAGATGAGAGGGCTGCAGCTCAAAAGGCTTAAAGGGTTTGACCAGGAGGACAGGGACATGTGGCGACAGAGGTGGCACTCAGAACTAGCCTTCAGATTGTGCCTGGTGCCCTTTCTACATCCTCCTGGGTCTCTCTCAGATGAGCTTGTACAAGTTGTCAAGACACTCCATCTGCCCACTGTTGCATGGCCTCATTGAGCCTCCAGCTAGCACAGCACATGTTCTGAGGTCCATCAATAGATTATATCATTTCCCCTCACTTTCCAGTAAGTTTCCCAGTCTCTCTCCACTGGTTTTTAGTTGTATCACAGCAAACCCACCCATATTGTTAGATGGGGTTGCAGTACCTTTTGTTGGTTTCAAATGATTTGCTTTGAGAATGAATTTGTGTGATGAGAAAAGGCCCTTTGAGGACTCTGCTTTTAACTCCATTCTGAATTTTGTCTTTCAGGGAAAAGCAGAATTTTATGGTGCCTTTCCCTGTTGCTTCTTATTTTTTGTTTGAAATGAATGTAATTCTCGAAGCACTGAGGAGATCCTCGTGCCTTGGAAGACAAGCCTGAAATTGAGCTCTAGGCTCTCTTGTCCAGTGGTTGTCCATGTAGCCTGGGAAACTACAATATCCATTCTGTTTATTCCTTTGTAAAATGCAGGTATTGGGGTGAGAAGGTGGGTGGAATGGGGGCGGATCAAACTGAGCAATTGTCTATGTCTTTTGCCGGTGGTAGTTTCTGCATTTACACAAGGTGTATCCTTTCCCATCACTTAAGCTACTCGATGCCATGTAGCAATGTGGACCTTCACATTCCAGCCCCATCCTACCCCCATGCCATGCACAACCCATCAGCTTTGGGCCTCATTCTCTCAAAACCTGCTGCCTTGACAACCTGATTGAGGAGTCACTTCTTGAAAATACTGACTGCACAGGCTCCATTCTAGAGGTATTCATTTCAACTAACTATAGAGGTGTGGGGTTTATTTTTATCCAACGTCTTACTCCCTTTTTGAACAAGTTTCTTCAATTTACCTTAATCCAAAAGAGGATGTGATGTGAGATTTTTGGCATCTCTATAGCAGACTCCTTAGAGTTTCATATTTTTAATGTGTTGGTATTCTTTTCTTAAATACACTGTATTTGGAGCAAAACAGACCCAAAAGCACCTCTATGAGAAATTTGAATAAATTCAGAATAGTGACACTGTTCTTACATCAGAAATCCTTGATAAATCCAAAAGATGGGAATAGATTTCATCAGTGTGCATTTCCCAACCTCCCAGATGGTGATAAGGCAGATCTTCATATCGGCCCTCACTCTTCCTAATTTCCTGAAACAAGGGGATAACTTTGATGGAAAGAATAAACCTTCCTCTGACTAGATGTGGTGGTATATTGGTTATAGAAAATGAATTTGAAAACACAGATTTTTATCTAAGTAGCTATCTAACAGCTCTTTTGATGTCTACAATAGTATTTTGAAATCTTGATAAAGTCTTTCATTTGGAGGTATGAGGATTTGGGGTGAGTTTTTCCTTTTTTTATTGTTGCTGTTGTTGTTCAATCCCTGCTAATATCCTTTGTTAAATGTTAAGATAAATAAACAAAACTTTAGTTGCCAAAAATCTTCCTGACATCCCTTTCCTGATATTCTGGCCAAAAATATCATTGAGTTATTACATAAGGCAGCAGCATCCACGTTGGTGAGAATCATCTGTAGTGGAAAAAAAAGACGACTTGTGCTTGCCAAATGTGATGAGATCTGATCTGATTTATCATCTATTTATCAAGCTTTTGTTTTATTTAGAAATATAGAAGGTTAGTATCTTTCTTTAAGTAAGAAGATTTTAAGTTCCTGCTTTTTTAAATTAATTAATTAATTTTTGGCTGTGTTGTGTCTTTGTTGCTGCGCCTGGGCTTTTCTCTCTAGTTGTGGGGAGCGGTGGCCTCGTTTGGTGGGGAGCACAGGCTCGAGGTACATGGGCTCAGTAATTGTGGCTCGTGGGCTCTAGAGCGCAGGCTCAGTAGTTGTGGTACACGGGCTTAGCTGCTCCGCGGCATGTGGGATCTCCCCAGACTAGGGCTCGAACCCGTGTCCCCTGCATTGGCAGGCGATTCTTAACCACTGCGGCACCAGGGAAGTCCCTTAAGTTACTATGAAGAACGCGATGGATGCAGTTTTAAAAGAGGCCTTTCTTGATGTATGAGCAAGGATCTCCCTGAACACAACTTTAACGTGCTTGAGTAGATTTATATCATGGAATTTGACTTAAATTAAGGCAGTGTATGTGTGTGTGTGTGTGTGTGTTTGTGTATGTGTGTGTGTGTGTCTGCATGTGTGTGAAAATCATTTGCTGTTTTTTTTAAAAAAAGCCAGAGTAACATTTTGAGCCATGACATCACAACTGAGAACTTAACATGTAGCAGGTGGTAAAATGCATCGACTTAAATGCTCTATAAGATATTTTGCATTTGTGAATGTTTTACCACTTCTAAATTGAGATAGTGGGTTTATGCTGTTTGCTTATGTATCTTTATCTTTTATGTGGACTTGAGATGCATCACGTTTAGTTGGAACATATATATTATGTTTTCATTAAGTAGTTGTTTGTTTGTTTGTTTGTTTTTTAACAGTCTAGTCATTCTGAACCACTGTTGTCAGATATAAGTGCCTGTGCATTTAGTTCTCCTTGGTGAAATAAACTTAATATTAGTCATTTAAGAGTTTCCAAGTCAGAATGTGCAACAATTATACAAATGCTTGAATAAAATGAGAAAGCCTCAATTGTTTCCATTTTGTCTATTACATTATGGAGGGTTTGGGATGGATCAGGTGGGGAAAAGGATGGTCAATTTGAGTTGGAGCCTGAAAGGTGTGAAATGGGGAACTGGCTGCAAAAATGAATGATCCACTCAATTTCACTCAAGCTTCTTCACAAAGAATCCAAATTATTGTGTGCTGTAACTTTTTTAAGGGAAAAAAAGTACATCTTTTATTTCTATGGCAAAATTTCTTTTTGAAAAAAATCAATCCTTGAATATACTGAATAAGTGCAAATCAACAGTCAGGTTAGCGATGTTATCCAGAATAATTCTGAGTGGTAATGGAATTTGTCAGTTAGCCCACACAAAACTTGTAGTCTGGTGAACCACCAATTTTGTTTCAAATGACAACATATCATTGTGTGATATAGAAATCTCACTGCCCAGAGAAATCACTGGATACACTTTTTAAATATGCTCTCACTTGAAGTTGGGGCTCCTGTCACCAAAATATAAATTTTTGGAAGCATGAATTCAAACTGGAAGGTATCCAAAAAGAGCATATTCATCTTCTTGTCATATTGAAATATGAGAAATGTAAGATTTAAGCCTCATTCTTGGGGCAGAAGGCCCAGGGGTGTTGTTTTTTTATTTTCATCAGAAAGACTCTGCCTTTCATTTATATATGTGGACAGAGTATAACATGCTTATGTGGTCTTACTCCCTCTTCACACAACATACAGGGCCTCGTCCAGTTTTAAGCAAGTACCTCTTGATGCTTCACATTGGGGAGGAGAAAAACAGACTCCAGAGGGCATGTCTGGTGGATGAGGAAGACATTGAACAAATAGACATCGCATACGTAATATGTGTGTGCAAATAGTGACAAGTGTCAAGAAGAAAACCATCAACTCACACCATATCATTGATTAGGTCAAATGTCACGAGGAGGCAGGCTCTTCATGCACTGAAGAGTCAGTTGAGTTAAACTATGAAACTCTATGGATAAGTTTTGCTTTTAGTCCATAAGCAAAACTACCATTTTCTTCATCTTTTTTTAATGATACCTATTCTCAATTGTTTTTAGCCCCATCTTAGCCATTCTTCTGGAAATACCACTTTCAGCTCCTGTCTTCTTTCCTGGATTTTGGGGTTGGGTTCCTGGCAGATATTGATCACTGATCACTCAGCTTACCAATAAGGAGTTCAGATATGGTCAGCATGGTGTTTGAAAAAGCTCCAAAGTGCAGGTGTCCTGCTTCTCTTCAAATAAACAGGCGCCTCCTCAGTCCAACACAGATTTGCTGTTGGAGCATGCATGAAAATACAAATCCTTAAATCTGATCACTTGTGCCCCATGATTGATGGAGCAACGGATTGAGGGGGAGGTGTTTGGAGGCCTCTCAACAAACCAAAGAAAGTAGCATCTGTTACCTTGATGGAGTCTAATCTCAGCTCACAAAACTTTTCCCACCTGAATATGAAGATATGGTGAGGGTGGAAAGGACAAAACAGAGATTTGGGCTAAGGACCGATTCATAGCATCTGCTACATCTTAACCCAGAAATTCCAAACCTTGCCTACGTACTGAAAAACCTACAGTATGTGTGTTCCATCCCAGACCAATTACGTCAGAATATCTATCCAGAGTTACACATATTCTTCAAATAGATAGATGATATCAAAATTTGAAATTAAGACTTAGAGGCACTCTCCTATGGGGGACATACCTGAGTTAAAGTACAGTTTCGGAGTGTGGTGACACATTTACCAAGTTGAGAATGGGGGATTGATAATATTTTGAGGGATTACAATGGAACGGTTAGCCCAGCCTAGGAAGAATGAACTGGAGACAAGAACAGTACCCACCTGATAGACGGTTTGAGCCTGATACATAGACAGATAGTGGAGATGAAGTAGAGAAAAATTTTAGGGAGCTCCTTTTTAATGTGTTAAACCCTGTGGGTGTGAATATTGGAAGTGAGGAATACAGAGGGGAGAAATCTAGATTGATTGCATATTTCTTTCTTGAGGACTTGGTGTATCCATTAAGTCATTCTCCTAGATGAAGCCCTCTGTCTCTCTTGTCATTAAAGGAAAGAAAGGTTTAGGAAGTGGAAACGGATTCAGCTGGGCATAAAATATATCTGGGATACAGACTGGGATACAGATCTGGAAATTAGGAGAAATCTGGAATAGAGAGATCTAGTTATCATTTTGTGAAAAGATGATAGTTAAATCTCCAGGAGTTGATAGGATCACTTAATTTCGGAGCAACAAAGACCTTATGGTTACAACGCAAGGGAACACTAGCATTTAAGTGATGGACAGAGGCAGATAATTAAAATAAAATTGTAGATGGCTTACATCTTGGGCACCAAGATCATCTTGTGATTTAAATACATATACTCAGAAAAATGATTCAATCTCATAGGAAAAAGATAGGGAAAGGTTTGATTTTAAAATGACTTGATGGCTAACTCAAAATTGTATTGTTTCCTTTTTCTTTGTGTTCAGGTATGTGGATGACCAAAGAGAGAACTCTCAACGCGGCTGCACTCTCTTCTCTGTGAGTAATCGAATCTCTACAGTGATTAAACATCCTCATGACATATGTGTTTCTCTGAGCTTTAGCATAAAGAACATAAGCTGATTTATAAAGCCTCCTTACAACCACAACCCAGAACCAACTGTTAGTAACACTGGAGTGAAAGCCAGAATATAAGCATTCTCAAAACCAGATCTCTCCCTAGCAAAGTTTGAAATTCTCCAGGAGCCCAGGACTTGGACGAGTGCTGGGGAAAGAATGAGGGGTGGGGGGTGGAGGGTCCCAGATGAAGCGTTGTTTTTATGATGGTTTACTGTAAAAAATGAGGGCAGTAGAAAGCTCTTTGAGATAGTTTTTCCAAACTGGTTAGTTATAGGACACTCTTGTCTTTACAAGAGTGATCATTGAAAATATATTTTAATTATTGATTAAGACTCCTACAATGTTCACTCATTCATTGAATAAATATTTTAACATTCCTTCAATGCACCTACATCTGAACTAAATGTAGACTGGAGAAAAGTGACTAAAATATATACTTGTCATACAAGACCTTATCTAAAATTGGAATGTTTCAACTTTCACACTAACTTACAAAATAATTTTTATTCTGCTCCTTAGGAATTATTTATACTGAAATTAAAACACAGCTATTTCTTACTTTTACACTAATACATATTTATAATCTTTTATTCACTATTCTTTATCATGAATTTATTTAAGAGTACAGATGAATGAATTATGTGTATCAATTGATCTAGTATTCAAATTCTAAAATTAAACAAGAGCAGATCAGTTAGAATTCATCTCTCTTTCCTCTTTGTATTCCATTTTAACTTGTTTTTTGTTGTATTTTTCTTTGATAGACATGATTTTTTTTCTTGGACTATAAATAAAGAATGCTTTTTTGGGCTTCCCTGGTGGTGCAGTGGTTGAGAGTCTGCCTGCCGATGCAGGGGACAGGGGTTCGTGCCCCGGTCCGGGAGGATCCCACATGCTGCGGAGCTGCTGGGCCCATGAGCCATGGCCACTGGGCCTGCACGTCCGGAGCCTGTGCAAGAATGCTTTTTCTAAAGAATTTACATTATTCAAATACATATAAAAATAAGCATTAAAAATACCTCTTATAATCTCTAAATCCAGCAATTTTTATTAAATGTGGACGTGTACTCTTTGCACAGTTTTTCCTACTTGTATCCATATAGTAAACTCTATTTTCCCTTCCAAAAGTAATTAGAATGTACATATAAACTGGCATTTTTTTTAAAGTATCATGGACAATCCCTCATGTCATTAAGTGTTTTTCTATATAAGTTCATATTATCATGTATGCTACCTATTTTCCTTTAGAATGTTTAGAACATTTCCTTCCTTGCTGCTCTCACAAATAATGCTAGATGAGATTGTTGTATATGTGTCCTTATTTAAATACATTACTATTTTCTTAGACTAAGGGGATTGCTGGGTTAGAAAGTATACTCAGTTGAACAGTGTCCCCCAAAACTTGGTGTTCAGTTGGAATCTCACAATGTGACCTTATTTGGAAATAGGTCTCTGCAGACATGATTAAGTTAGGGACCTCAAGATCGGATCATGGTGGACTTAGGGTGACTGTAAGCCCAGTGACACGTGTCCTGGCTAATAGAAAAGAAGCCACAGAGAGACAGGGAAGAGGCCATGTGAAAACAGAGGCAGAGATTGGAGTGATGCTGCCACAAGCCAAGGAATGCCTGGAGACCCAGGAGCTGGAAACGTCAAGGAAATACTCTCGCTAGAGCCTTCAGAGGACTCCCGGCCCTGCCAGCCCTTGGTTTTGGACTTCCATCTTTCAGAATTGTGAAAGAATAAAATTCTGTTGTCTTTAGCCACTGAGTGTTTGGTAATTAGCCACAACACCCACAGAAAACTAACACAGAGAGTAAGATCCCCCCTTAGATTTTTTAGTTATATGCCTGCCATGTTCTCAGAAAAATTTCACCTGTTTATTTCAGCTTCTCTGCTGTGATTAAAAACTATTGTTTATCAGTCAACTGAAAAAGTGAGTTTGGTTCAGGAATAAAGCTTTTACCTCTGTGTGTTTGGGTCTAGCTAGGGCTGAATACTAGAATTCTAATGAATATTAGGTCATAGACCACAACCCTAAAATATTCACTGAATTATTTTTTAAATCTTATACTTTGGGGATAGGTGAGTGGATACATACATTATAAAATATCTGCCTCTATCAATACCTAAATTAATATATCAATACCTAAATAATATAATAGATTATAAAAAAAGAACCTGCCCTTCAGAAAAGAAAAGAAAAAAAGGCACAAAAAACTATACTATGCTCCTTTCATGACTTTAAATGCTACCTCTTTATGCTCCTGAGGCCCAAATTTATATCTCTAGCCCAAACTTCTTTTATCAACTCTACATCCATAGATCCAACATGTACCTGGCATCTCACTAGCCTCATAAGCATCTTAAACTCAACATAACGTAAACTGAACTCATGCTCTCCCGCAAAACCATTCCTATTACAACCATCACTCTCTCTATTGAAGACAATACACTCCTTCCAGTTGGCTTAGACCAAAGGCAAACCTTAGAGTCACCTTTCATCCTTCTCTGCCTTTCTACATTAATCTCTAGAATATATTGCTGTCTCTAGTATCTAAGTATGTGCAAAGTGTGACCACTTAGCTCCACCTCTGCCTCTGAGACAATTGTTCAGGCCACCATCCACCTTTGGCCCAGGGAATTGCTATAGTCTGCTAACTGATCTCGCTTCTACATCCGTCATCTTTACTTCAGACTCAGTATAGCAGTGAAATTGGTGCTTTTAAATATATGTTAAATCATGTTTGATGATCTTGACTGCAAACTCTCCCTTGGCTTCCCATTTTTCTCAGTAAAAGCCAAAGTCCTTACAATGGCACAGCCCTTTATAATGAATGTGATTCCCCTTATCTTTCCAAATTAGGTTGTAATTTTTTCACCTCATCAATCCTGCTCAAACATCACTGGTCACCTTTTTGTGTTTTGAGCACATGTGTCAAATCCAGTCTTAGGGCATTTGCACTAGCTGTCTTATCTGCCTGGAATATTCTTTCATTACCAATTTCAAGATTTTTCTCAAGTGTCTAGCTTTTAGTGATGGCTAATACTATTCATGTTAATACTGAAATCTGCTTCCTACCCCTTGTACAAGCTCAAGTCCGCTCACTTTGTTGTTTTTTTAAATGGCATGTATTACTTTATAATATTTGTGTGTCATGCTTTTGGCTTAATTGTCTGTATCCCCTGATATAATCGAAGCTTAGCCATAGCAATGTTTTTTCTTTTATTTTTTTCTAACACATACCAAGTGTCCAGAATAGCATCTGGAGCATTGTTTTCTCTGAATAAATATTTGTTGAGATAACAGAATAAATCCATGCTTCAGCAGTTACGTGGTAAACTAGGACAAGGATGCAAAACTCAGGCAATCCATTCTTCCAGTTGTCTCAGGCCAAGAGCTTTACAATTATCCTTTATATTATTATAAACAGAAGGGAACTTTAAAAATAAATTCAAATATCTGTGCTACACCCCAGACCAACTGACTCTGAATCTCTGGCTGTGGGCTACAAGCATGGGTGTTCTCGAGAAATCCAGGAGTGACTTTCAAATGTGCCTTGTAGGTCCATGGGGACTAAAACCCACTCTTGTCTGCCATTCCCTAAGCCTCAAGAATTCAGGGGAAAGTGGTCAATCACTTCAGCAGGGTAAGGATGATCCCTCAACCCCAACTGGCTAAGACTGGTACCCTAATGTGCCCGCAGCCACTAGGTTTCTGGTCCACACTTAAAGCTGAAGAAAGTGTTTTTTTCTTTAATTTCTCTTCTTCCTAGAAGGCACTTTGAATCTGTGAGTCTCACCTCTAGGTTCACTCTTTCAAAATTCTCTCATCCCAATCATTTCCCAGCTTGGACAACACCAGTGAAAGAAGAGGTTTTTCCTCAGGGAAATGTTTGAGATTTGAATATATGTGCTAACGGGTACCCACACATGGACTTGGCATGGCCCTGCATTTTATCCACATAATTTACTCTGAATGTTTTCTATTTCTTGACATAATGGAGATAAGAAAAACACACAAATGCCAGTTAACTACTTGGGTTTAATAAAACACTCTCCAAGTTTTCCTTAGACTTGCTAAAGCTCCTGGTTTCTCTCAGCTTTTCCTGGCCTCCCACTTCACCCTTCCTTCCCCCCATGACCTGAGTAGCACAAGGTTCCAAGCAATTATATATTCAGATGTGACAAACTATGATTTATTTAACCAATTCTCTATTGGGAGGTATTTATGCAAAACATCCTTTATTACTATATCTTTGCTCACATCCCTAGTGATTCTTCTAGGCACACCTTTGGATTTGGCATGGCTGGGCCAAAGGGTACACAGGCTTTAAGAATTTTGATATGTTTGTGAGGCTGGGGACAGTACAAACCATATTTAAGTTCAGAGGACAGCTAGTAGGGAGGACAGCAAAATACAACGTAGGACAGGACAGGAGCATCCCTCATCTGGGATACTGGCCCCAGAGCTGTAACAACAACCCCTGTCCTCCAGAATGAAGGAAACTGGCTGATCAGATGTAGTGTGTTATAAAAGCTTGAACACAACGCAAAGCAGGTGATGGTTTACTTTCTCAAACACACCTGCACGTGTGCATGCACACGTGTGCACACGCACACATACATATGCGCACACAGACATGCACCCCAAAACGCATTACACACAAGCTTTCACTTTAGCAGGAGGAGCTGCTCTTTAAGACACCGTATAGCCTTGAAATTATCAGAACTGATTGTGTGATCATTTCTGGGAAAGCAGAACTCTTGTTGAATGAAATGCATGCCTTTGTCTCATACCTTTTAGATCCCGCACATAAATGCCATTTGAGAGGCTTTCATTTCTGTGGTGGACAAGCTCAAGAGATGCGTCAGCCTGAAAATCAAATGTAATAAGACACTTTCAGAATGCAGAGTCAAATGCTCTCAGTCATAAATTGGGTACCTTTTGCTATGGAACAACAACAGAACTCGACAAATACCTTTCTGATTCAATATTTTTTTTTTAAATTGTACTGTCTTAGCACACGAATCAGAGAGATATGGCACTGTCACTGCTCTGCTAGTACAGAGAAGCTGGGGCGAGTCTAAGGAAACTCAGGGCTATCCACACACCTCAGCCTTCACAGGGGATCAGAGCATGGAGACCTCCTTGTTACCTTACCACTGACCAGCTGTGTTAAACTGTTCTCTGCCTTTAGCCATAGCTTTGCTGCAAACCATGGGCATGTCACTTTGGAGCCTGATGCTCTAAACTACTTGGATAATCAAGTCAGGAAGAGGGTTTCTTCCACAAACTCTCTGTGCAGCAGGATGAAATATCTAAGTAAGAGTAAGTCATAGACATGTAAATGTTTTGGAGCAAGACACATACTGTACTGGAATACTTTTAAAATAATTGAACATGAGAACATAGGAAACTAATAAAAAAGATGTAAAATATGTGGGCATTCATGCTGTCTTATATAAAAGGATCACTCTGGCCTGCCAATATCAGAGCATTGCATTAGCCAATCAATTATTAAACTGATTGGGTTATGGCAGCATTTCATAATAACTATAAACATTTTAATATTTGAAGACATATATTACAGAGTCATTCCATATATACATAATTTCCAAAGCCTTTGATTTGAGTGGGAGATGAGGGGTGGAACTCCATCTTCTTGTTATCTTTTTTTTCATAAATCTTAGCATATTAGTTTGTCTGTGATCTTAAATTTTGGGTTTTTTAAAGCAGAGTGAGGACATATAGGATTTTGAAGAAATGTGAGTGCAGATCCATATTAAACTTAGGATTTTTCTCCAACTTCTAGAGTTACCTTGCTTACACATCTGTGAACAGTGGTCTTCCTTCCCTCCCTCCCTCCTTTCTAGGGCCCTTCTGCTCACAGATGGAGGCGTAGTCTCCAGGTCACAGAGCTGTGGGCGAGCCCAAGAGCTCGTGAACTGCACTGAAAATTCCAGGAAGAGTAAAAACCTATCTCCTGACCATTCTGCAGACATTGGCTTCACGCCTGCCACTCATCGGGTACAAACAATGCATCTGATGATTGTTTTGGGACTGGATTAAGAGAAAGTGGCCCAGTGACCCCAAGCTCCAGGCCCATCTGAAGGGCATCTCCATATTCTGTTAGTCCTTTGAGTCCCCGGGATGCATAAATCTCTTGCCTGTATCATTTTCCAAATCTTATAAACCAAATGCAATAAGGAGGGAAAGACCTTCTTAACAAAATAGCTGCATATATATTTGTTTCCAGTATCTGTCTGATAAAGTCTTCACTTGGTTTTCACTCAGTCGAGAGACAAGTGGTTGCCCCTGTTTTCTGTCCATCAGTCACCACAGCAACAAGTGCAAGTGCAGAGTTAGAGAAGCTTCACAAACAAGCTCAGGCCTTGGGCTGGTGCTGCCACTGTCTCTGAGCTGAAGGAAGAGAAAGCCCTGGCCGGTGGGAGTTAGGGATTGGAGCTTGGCATGTGGCCAGGAAAACTCCGGGGCCTCTATCCTGTTCCTAGCTCTGCAGTTTAGTGCTCCATGGCCTTAAGCATACTAGTTAATGATGCTAATCTTAGCATCCTCTGCTGTTTCTCACCCAAACACTTTGAGGCTTCTTAGGAAATGGTTCAAGGTCTGGTTTTGCCAATAAGTACCTCAGGACAAACACAAATCTCTACCAAGTAGCAAAAAGCTTTCTCTCTTTTGAGTAGTCACAAGATGGAATGCTTTGAAATGCAAACTTTTCAGGAGGGAGGGTTTCTTATCCTCTACACTCAGGTAAGTTTTCTATTGGGTTTATCTCTTTCCCCTCCCTATGGACCAGTCTGTGGAAGGGATGCTTGCAGGGTTAGGGAGACAAGTAAAATCAAGGGAGTGGGAAATATATGGATTTTTGCCCTGTAAGAATTTTCTGGAGGAGCTCTGCTCCAGAGACCACTGTGCAGACTCGCAAGCTGCTGCCAACCTCCACCTTCTACCAAACCAAACTCTAGAGTCTAGTTAAATGCCCAGTGAACAGTCAAGGATAAAATGTTAGAACTCAATAGGAATAGTAGACATCGCTTAATCCAATCTCTTTATTTTGCAGAGAAGAAAGCCAGGGTCCCGACGTGGACTACAATTTTCCAAAATTCCCATTGTGTGGCCTCAAAAAGCAGTTTCCTGGGGTTTCTCATTATAACCCTGAAGGTCTGTACGTTTCCATGTTGAAGTAAAGAAGCGATGTCTTCCTCCTTCTCGCTCTTCCTCTCAGAACCAGAGTTTTCTGAAGGCCTCTTCATCTTACAGATGAAGCTCTCTAAGTGACTCTACTCCGAGGCGAGAAGGAGAGCGAGGGCAGGAGACAGGGTTGTGTGGTGTGACAAACCCATAGAAAACAAATCGTGAAGATGAAGTCCTCTTCAAAAGGTCCAGGCTTTTGCATTCAAAAGGCTTCCAGTGATGCGCCAGGGAGAAATTTGCTAGAAAAGTGTTAACATAACACACTTGTTCAGAAGAGGCCGATGTATTCATATCAATGCTTCTCTCTCTCAGAGCTGACATTGCTGTACATGTAATCCCATGAATTCTTACTGCTACCCTTTCAGGCTGTTCGCAGGTGTTTTATCTATTTAGCAAAATAGGACATTGAAAATTAGGAAGGTAAATAACATAGAGATTTCAAATTCAGAATATTTATATCTCTCCTTAGTAGTGAAGAAAAGAGTCTCAAAAGCCAAGACTCTAAATACCAGTTGGCAGAGCTGGAGTCTGGGGACTTGTGCCCTGGACCTTGGAAGGCACACTTGATCTGATTTCCTCTTGGCCATGGGTTTAGAGGTCCCCTTGTATCCTCATTTCCTATGCAGTTCTTTGAAACGTGGAGAATATGTAAGCTAGGTCAGAACACAAAATCTGGTCTGGAGACCATGATTCACAAAACTATCCCTTTGAACTCACCTTAATTGCTGAGATCTCAGTGTACTGTCAAACTAGAAAATCAACAACAAAAAGAATATGTGGGAAGCATATATATGAGGAGACACACATCTAAGACTCGAGTAGTATAGTCTTCAAGAAATGAGGAAACCACCTGAAATTCAGGTCCCAGGATGAGTCAGTCCCTGACTAGCTGCCTTTCAAACCTCTTACCTGGAACAGGGCCACATCAACAAGGTCTTTGGCTGCCAGACATTTCCTTGCTGTGTGTTATGGACTGTACGTGTCTGCCCTAAACTCATATGGTGCAGCCCTAACCCCCAGAGGGGAGGGATATGGCCTTTGGCAGTTAATTAGGCTAAATGAGGTCATGAGGACGGAGGCCTTGGGTTGCAATTAGTGTCCTTATGAGAAGAGACACCAGGGCTCTCTCCCTGCCAGGAGTGAGCACTGTGAAGACGGCCACCTGCAAGCCAGGGGCAGATCTCTCCCCAGAACTCCACAATGCTGCTCCCTGATTGTGGACTTGTGGGCTCCAGGACTGTGAGACATAAGTGTGTGTTGCCGGCCAGTCTGTGGCATTTTGTTACAGCCACCCAAGCTGAACAAGACACCGTGCCTTGGTCTCCAAGGTCTATGCCTATTTTTTTCTATGTCATTGGACTACAGCAGCTGTGGCCTCAACTCATTGCAACACAAGTCACCTCAAAGCCCTTTTCAGTGTTTGCCAAAGTAAATTGTTTACTTAAATATGCTGCTTTGGTGTCTTTCTCTAGGTTTTATACTAGGCTGTCTTAGCCCATAGGAGCTGAGAGACTCCTCAGGAGATGGTCAAGCTGGCTGAACCTCTCTTGAGTTTTCCTTGAGAGGTAAAGGGTGAGGAATCATGATGGAATGACCCCCAAGGCTTCTTCATCCCAGACAAGCTTCTGTCAATATATTCTTTTGACACTTAGGATAAACTTTTTTAAAGAGTGAAAGAGGAATAGATTTTATGTTTCAAAGTCCCTTCAGAAAGATTTTATCCCTATTATCAAGAAAGGGAAAAATGGGCTCAGTCATTCAAGAGCTTTTCTTAAAAAGGGAGGGATGTGCAAAGGCTCATCTTCCTCTTGGGCTCTGTGGGAAGGTAATCCATTTTAGATCAATAGTTATTGGTTCATGATTAGCCATTGGTATTCCTCATTAAAACAAAATTAGACTGTCACTCGGAAAGTAATATTTGAACCATGTTTCAATTTCCGAGAAACCTACAACAAGGGCAGAATATTAATCAGATTGTGCTTTGGGGAGCTGAAGCTAAAGTTATAAATATTTTCTTAAGATACATTATATAAGACAATTCAGTTACTGATGAGGCATGAATGGTTCTAATGGCATATTCTATAGGGTGATTTATTTTAATTGTCACTCTGGGACCTGTTATTACACAGTGTTAGGATGGGTCACTGCATTAGAAAATTAAAGCTGATGAAAGGCATTTATTTTTAGCCTGTTTATAAATTCAGACCTTTGGGATAAAGAGATGCTGAATGTACATAAATCCTGCTTGACCATCATTTCACCATTCACTATGTCTGGTGTTAAAGACCAAGCAATGCAGCCACACAGCTGTGACTGTCATGTGGGCTCCTGTTCCAGCCACAACTGCCTCTGGTCAGGATGCAGGGACTGGGACAGGACAAGATTCCACTTGCCTGGAGGATACTGACTTTCTCCTGGCTACTGCCAGGTAGGATTGACGTTGACTGTCCAGAATAGAACCAGAATTGGAGCAGGGAAGAGAGCTAGCATTTAACAAACTGTAGTACAGGACATTATTTTACTACTGCTCTCATTTTACTTCTCATGTCCCCTAAAATTGGTAAATTTCTCTATATTAAAAAGAGAAGTTTGGAGAGATTAAATTGGAGAAGTTTGCACATGTAATAAAACACAGTGCCAGAAATGATTTAGCTTGTACTGAATACTCATTAAAAAAAGACACTTCTTATTGCTTTATTTTTTTGCCTTTTCACAATAAATGTTTCATTGCTAGCTGTATAAGAACAGACATAACATTAATAGGACAGGTTCTTATATAACACCTATACTGTGGCCTTAAATCCTAGATTTAATTTTTTTTTCAGTTGGTCAGATAGGGCCTCTGGGCATGTGTAGAAGATGTAGGGAGATGGAGGGAACAAGAATGACAAAAGACCAGGACTCACGCTGGTGTTTTGAGTGGAATCCTTCGAGCTTACACAATAGAAAAAAAAAAAAAGAAAAGAAACACTGATGCATTTTGGAGGTCAGATATGCAGTTAGTCACTCTAATTTTTGCCTAGATGAATCCATCTTTTGTGTGTGCTGAAAAGAGCAAATTGCCTGCAATGTACGTCTAGGCAGTTTCCAAAGCAGAATAAGAAAGTAAGATGCCAAAAATTGTCTTTGCTCTTTACATCATCACCAGATTAAAGAAGAATTGTGTTCATGCAAATGAGGATGCAGGTGCCTGCCACCTGGAGACCACCCAGTCATACCAGTTGGTCTACAAAAATTGTTCCTGGAGTGTCATCAACGATATAAAGCTTCAAAGTTTGAGAAACGAACTCTACAAGGTACAGCTGTTTTAGCTGGGGAGCAAATGTACCAGCCTGCCAGTCTCTGAATCTGGTCCGTTTTGTTGAGAACCTAATGGGATTACTACTCCTCATGGTTCCTTTGGCTTGTACACAGTTATTATGCCATGTTTAGGCAACATATTTTAAATTATACTTAATGGATAAATCTTGAATTGTTCAGTCATTGATTTCTATTAAAAAATCTAAATTAAGCTCTTAATTTACCATTGTAGCTCACTATGGTAACAGCAAATGTAAAATTTCATGATCAAAAAACTTAAAAAGTGTAGTCTAATACCTTGCTGTTTTGAGTTTCTGAGCACATGGCAAACATTCAAAATGCTGTCTCCCCTATTTAAATGTCGCTTTATTTCCACATTTAAATGACTAGTTTTGGGACTTACATTACACATGTCACTACTCAGTTACTATTGGAAGTATGGGAGTGTGAAAATTGTGGCCACCAATCTAAGGTTCTCTGGATATTCCTAGTTTTATATGCTGTGTTTACTTCCTAAAATGGTGACTCATTAAAGACTCCACCAGAGATCATCTACTATATTCTTTTGAGTTTTCCTTAAATAAAAACTGTTAAAAATTGGGGATCTTTTCTAATTAAATTGATAGTAGCAGTGGGAATGTGGTTGTTTGCATTACTGAGTTAAATATGCCATTGTTGGTTTTCTCTAGCAAAGCTAATCAAGATTTATCTTCTTTCCCAAACTGTCTTTTCCTTCCTAACTTCTCTGTTTCTATCTCCAGAAAAGCTATTTTCTAGGCCCTCTTGTTCTAAGCTTCTTGTCATATCTGACAATGTTTTTCTCTTCTGCTTTCCAGCTAAGTCTCCCTAGTACGAGACCTAATGACCTTCCCTTAAGTGTTTTCTTGGATTCATGTGGCTTCCTACATTTCTTCAAATTTAGATCTTTATTATTTTATACCAAGGGTAAAATATCTGGGGGCCTCTTAACCCCCAGCTACTCCTGGTCCCCGTGCTGCCTGCCCCTGATTTTGTTGTCCATCTGCCCTTCTCTCGACTCTCCCCATCGACACCCTTGAATCTGCTTTGGGGTCTTCCCCTGTGGCTCCTATTTTTCCAATACCATATCCTGGATCCACCAGACTTTCTCAGAGATACCTTTCTCTTGCCTTCCTTGTTGTTTGGATTGGCTTTATATTCTAAGGCTTTATCATACATTCATGAGTGTTTGTATTTCATTTGTATTTGTTCACACTAAGTAAATAATGCACAATTAAATAATGGGGCAGTTCATTCATCATTTTTATTGTTCCTAGTAAATTCTGACCCCTGCCCAGTGGGAGCTCATAATCTGGGAGATGGACTGGTATGTCCAAGTGAACACTCGACTTGGACACCAGATGTTCAGGATTAAGTGAGAGGTAAGGTGAGGTGTGATAGGAGAACAGGGGAAGATTACTCGGCCAGCACAAGGAAGGCGGGGCTTGGGGTTAACCAGTGTGAGACTCATCTCACGATTACTGTGTGACCTGAATGGAGTCTCAAAATTAGGCATCATCAGTCAGCCTTATGCAATCGCTACCATCCCAACCATGCTGGGCTACTTGCTGAACTGAATTGTTTCAGAAAGTTTGAAAGGCAGCAGCATTTGGTACAAGTATGCCTCTTTCCTATCTTTTTTTCTCTACATGAATGGGATCACATAAAACTTTATTCTCTGTTTCTCTACAAAGTCTTAGAAACTGCTATTATATTTATTACCAATGCAAATGCTGGTGGCTGCATGATCACCAATTTTAGGCTAGGGTAGATTATGTAATCTACTCTGAAGGCCTTTGATGTCTCTTAATTTTCCCAAGGAAAATAAGATAGATATATTGATACCTGAAAGTTCCTTTGGGACCAAAGATGCTACTGAACATGAGCCTAAATATCGTCTAAACTTCCCTGCTCCTATGTATCCACTCTGTTAGTGCTATTAACACATTTGTTTATTTTGGGTTATGACTTATGCAGGTTTTAGTGTGAGAAGTCAGTCTTTCTGTTTTGTTCCCAATTAAGGTTGCCAGATTTAGCCAATAAAAATACAGGGTCCTTAGGTAAATCTGAATTTCAGTTAAATAATGAATACCTCCTTATTATGTCTCAAATATTGCAAAGTGTTAGCTTAAGTACTTGGGACATACCAGTACTAAAAAATATTCTTTATCTAAAATTAAAATTTCTTTGGACTTTCTATGTTTTATCTGGCAACCTTCCTAATTTCTCTTCCTAAGTAACTGGAACTGGATAAAGGCTTTTCATACAGTAGTCCAGTACCTGTGAAGCACAATTACGTTCCACTGACACCAGTGACATCAGCCTTCAATGTCTCTTCCCTCTTCATCTAGCTATCTTGCCAATAGTCTCTCCACCTCCTTTCTAGGCTGTGGAAGTTACCACAACTCTGGTACACGGGCTGCCCTCTCCTGCTTTTATTCATCTATTTCAGCTCACTTCTACAACTTGCTCTTTGTGGTTATTTCCTTGTCACAGGTGCTCTTCCAAGTTGTTTCTGCCTCTTTGAAGATGTCATGACCCTGGTCCCTCCTGTCTGTGCTATAATCGCCTCCATCAGAAGATCCCCTCTTTAATTTCCCCTGGAATATCTAAGATCTGCTGATAGAGACACTGCAGCATCCTGTTCTGACTCTCCACCCCCTGGCTGTCTATCCTATTGACATCCAACAGACATGCTCCCCTTGCCTAAGCCAGGTGAGCAGGGAGAATCCATCACTATCCTGAGGAACCTGCACAGACGGTACCATCAGCCTGTTTCTCTCCCTCTGCCTGAGCTGCCTCTTCTATTCTGAGGGTCCCTTGACTGAATGGAGAATCTTCACCGAAAACTGGCTCTTCTCAACACTTTTTAAATTTTAAAATAAGAAGAGTATTCTGGTTGAGGGAAGATTTAGACATTCTGAATGAATTTCTAATTGGAAAGGTTATAGTTTATATGAGAGAAATATCAACATGTATTTTCAATATTGCAAATGACTGTTTAGAACTTAAAATTCAGAATTCCTTCGGGACATCCCCATGGAAATGGAGAGATAGACTTGTCTCATGTAACATTAATTGTGTCCATGCTTATACACCTGAAGTTTCCTTATGAAATTTCTTATAGGCAAGGACCATCATTTAGGGGACTCTTGGACAACCTCACAGATAATTGTGCAACCACAAAAGAGTTGGAAACATTTCTAAATATATATATATATATATATATATATATATATATATTAGGTCTATAGAGTTTTAAAAATTCATTACTTTAATAATTGGGTTTCTCTCTTCTGAGCTCACCTGTGATGTGTGATCTGCTCTTTTAAAAATAGTTTCTGTAGGAGTGGAAAGGTGGGTTATGGACCTGGGAAAAATAGGACTTTTGAGTACTTTTTTCAGTCCTGCCACAAATGGTTAACCACAAATGGGTGACAATTTTCAAAATTGTTCTTTGTTTTACTTTGTTCATCTGCCAAGAGAAACACTTCCTTACTGACCTGCCTTTGTATGTATATTATAAGGATGAAATGGTACAAACAGCATTCTCAATTTAATGAGGTATCATTGTTGTTATTACATATTTCTACTAAGAAGATTTTATTTCTTTGACAAGTTATTTAGGCTCTATATCCAAATTTGGAGTGAATAGAAATGTATCCTTCTTTCCTTCAATCCCTGTATTCAATCACATCATCAGCTCTGTAGAGGTTACTCTCTCCTGTACTAAAAATCACCTTTTGCAAATGTCCTTATGGTCTGTAAAGCATTTTTTCATGTACTAGGTTATAAGATTCATATATCATTTGATTTACAGACAACATATAGTATGGATTAAAGTAAAGGCTGAACTGCCGTAGCAATGGGAACTCAGCATGGCTTAGGTAAAGCAGAAACACCGAGGAGAGCGTTTCAGAATGGCAGGTCTGCGGCTTTCACTCTTATGGGGCAAAGTTGGCTTCCAATGGGACTGCACTGGAATCCTTGGCTGCTGAGCTACAAATCCTGCATTCCCATATTTCCATGTTTCAGTTCTCAGAAAAAGAGAAGGAATATATGTAGAAGGAATGACCAATGTCTTCAGGCCCTACTAATAGTTTTAATAAGGTCTGGCTCTAATTCTACATCTTTTGTAAGTTCTTGTATAACTATTTCATGTGAAAGTGATTTTACTTCAACTACCCTTTCTCTGTGTAGATACCTTTCCTCAACTAAATTGTAAACACCTAAAATAGAGAAATACATTTTCTGTTACAGATTCTGAGGCCTTGTATCAAGGGTTTCACATAGCAGACATTTGAAAAAGGAGTTAGCAGTCAATAGTTGAATTTGTGAATTATTGTTTGTTGTCATCCAGCCCACAGTTGTAATTGTGTCAGAAAAAGGAGGGGCACAAGTAGTGTCTGGTGGACCTGAAATGCAAACACGTACACACACACACACACACACACACACACACACAAACATACTCACGCTTGCCCACTTCAGGCCAGTCCTGTCATTTCCTCATTTTAGTTGTGCTAAAATTCTCCTGCTATGGGTTGAATTGGGTCTCCCCTAATTCATATGCTGAAGTGCTAACCCCCCTATAAATATGGTCCTAATTGGAAAAAGGGTCTTTGCAGATGATGAAATTAGGATGAGGTCATGAGGGTGGGCTCTAACCTAATATCACTGTGTCCTTATTAAAGAGGAAATTTGGACACAGAGACACATAGATGGGAGAGAGTATAAAGGCACAGAAGAAGACGGGCATCTGTAAGCCAAGGAGGAGGCCTGGACCACATCCTCCCTCCAGCCCCTGGAAGGAACCAGCTCTGCTGACACCTTGACTTTAGACTTCTATTCTCCAGAAATGTGAGAGAGAATAAGCTCCTGTTGTCTAATTCACTCAGCTATGGTTCTTATTATAACAGCTCTAGAAGATGACTCCATCTCCCATATATAACTTTCCACAGAATTCCTTGGTGTTTTATAGAAAAAAAAACTCTCTCATCCCATATGCGACTACCCCATAGTTTTGTATTGCCAATAACTCAGGACTGTGGCAAATCTGAGGGACCTTCATGGTCAAAACATCCTGCTTTTACACATCATTAATTAAATTATTTTTGTTTATTCCTTTTTCTGTGTAATATTGCTTATGTACACTCTAAACCCAATGGATTAGGCCCTTTATATAATAATGGCCTCTTTCTGACCACATAAGGAGTGTTTCCATTTGAAATGTTTTCTTGTTAGTCATGTTGCCTTGGCAAATTAGATAGGAAGAATATAATTACACTCTTT
>NW_006797342.1:1958389-1967077 GCF_000442215.2 Lipotes vexillifer
CTCTTTCAAGATTCTCTCTAATTCCTCAGAGTTCGCTGAATCATTATTTTTCCTGTTTGTGAAAAGCTTTTCTCCCTTTCAAGATTCTTTTCTAAGCCATAAATACATGCACATTTATGGAGCTAAATACCCTTGCCATGTCTTTCTACGCTATGAGAGCACTTCCTCCCTCACATAATTAAACCCTGTTTAGCAACTTGTGAGGTCGGAACAAGGCCCTGAGTCCATTTCCCCTCTCCTGTCCCCTTAAGGAATGCCATATTGTTTTATAGTAATAAAAATATACATCCCTTATAATGATGGCTAAATACAAATTCCACGGGTTTAAAAATTATAACAAATTATCCACATATTATTAATTATGCAGTTACATTTATATAACCTAATCATACAAACCCATATCTTTAATCACATTGTGACTTCCTAGAAACCCCAAACCTATCATGAAATCTTGCGTGTGGTATACATTCAATAACAACTTGTCCATGTGGGTTTTCTTCTGTTTCATAACTATTGAAATTTTACAGGTGAAAAAATTGAAACTCAGGGTTCAGGCCATTTTTTTTTAGTACATGATATACCTTGCTTACTGGTTAGTTACTGGTTAGTAGGTTTTGGGGTCACACAGCTCTGGGCATGAGACTTGGCAATGGACACATATAGGCTGCTATAATTTTGTGCAGGATGACTTCTGTGACCTTCAGGTCTGTAGGGCTGATGCCACAGTGAAATGAGTTACGGGTGTGAAGCTGTTTAGCACACCACTTACCAAGTTCTAAGTGTTCAGTGAGTGCTAGCAATTATTACTAATGTCATTGGCTTTTCCTCATCTCTTGCCATGACCAAAGTCAAAGACAAAGATTGCCCTTGATGATTCCAGGCATTAGCCTTAAGCTGCAATGCTGTTCTGATTCCTTTATTCTTGTAAAGTCATATTAACTCCTGGAGTTAACTAGGCTGGAGGAGTGTTTGGTGAGGTTCCAGGGTACTAGCACCTACATGGGGATGGTAATAAAGTCCAGTAAGAGACTGAGCTTTTAGGGCTTCCCTGGTGGCACAGTGGTTGAGAGCCCGCCTGCTGATGCAGCGGACACGCGTTCGTGCCCCGGTCCAGGAAGATCCCACATGCCGCGGAGCGACTAGTCCAGTGAGCCATGGCCGCTGAGCCTGCGCGTCCGGAGCCTGTGCTCCGCAACGGGAGAAGCCACAACAGTGAGAGGCCTGCGTATCTCAAAAAAAAGAGACTGGGATTTTCCCTAAGGTTTCTCAAGTACTTGCTGACAGAGAGGAAACAAGAAAATGTTTTCTTCTCAGCCTGTGCGCTGCAGGAATCCCTCCTATGAATCTCTCCTTCTGTTGCCTATCCTTTCAAACTTCTGTCTAAAATAGGTTAGAATTTCCTCACACAAATTATTTACCTTAGATCTGAGCAAAGTTACTTTATTAGTAGCAAACCCTGGGTTTGTATTTCAAAGAAAAAAAAGCAAAACAAAACAGACAAGGATTGATTAGTAAAATTCACGTGCTCAGATGTCAAAGGATTCCATGTGATGTTTGTAATCCCATCCTGCCGCATCACAAATTATTATAAATCCTCCCCAATGGGAATAAGATTCTCAAAATAGTGATCTGCTCTTGACTAAAGCTGAGCAGATGTGCTGAGAACAACACAGGAAATAAATCATTAGCAGAATATGAACAAGTCTTTCTTCCTAAACTTCCATGTCTTCCCAATAAGATATGTATAATGTGTCTTTCCTGGATCAAACTGTAGTAATTTTTTGGTCTGCTCACTGTAACCTGGTAAGGCATTTTTAGACTCATTCAAAGTAATTGTTAGTTTTGTTTTCATCTATTTTTTTCCTTATGTTTATCAAGTTTTGGGCCTAGAGAATATTTTAAGGGAGTTTTCTTTCAGTAAAAATTCACCATGTTTGGTGACAGTTCTATGATTTTTGGCAAAGGCAGAGTGATATGTAATGAATCAAGACATAGAAGAATCCCATCACCCCTCCCCCAACTGCCCTGCCCCCTCTGTAGTGCAGTCTCCCCTGTTTCCTGTCCCAATCATTTTGCTTTTTTCTAAATGTTATGGGAAGGGAGTTATATAATGTGAACCTTTCTGAACCTGGCTTTCCCCCAGCCATAGTGCATTTGACGTTCACCCATTTTGTTTAGAGATTAGCAGACCTCCTTTTTATTAACAAGAGTTATTGCTCCATGAGTGTGCTACTGTTTGATTATTATATTCACAGTCAAAAACATTCAGACTGTTTCCAATATTTTTACTTTTATTTTTATTTTTTAATAGATCTTTATTGGAGTATAATTACTTCACAATACTGCATTAGTTTCTGTTGTACAGCAAAGTGAATCAGCCCTATGCATACGTATGTCCCCATATCCCCTACCTCTTGAGCCTCCCTCCTCTCCCACCCCTCTAGGTCATCGCAAAGCATGGAACCGATCTCCCTGTGCTATGCAGCTGCTTCCCACTAGCTATCGGCTTTACATTTGGTAGTGTATATATGTCCATGCCACTCTCATATTTTTAAATTGTGAATAACAAAAATCCGTCAGCCTTGTTATCTAAATCTAAATCCAATTCCCAAGCTCATGTTTGACTGGCTGTGTAAAGATGATTTTACTGGGGTGACAAGTAATGAACAGAGTGGAGATCATTAGAGAAAAATGAGGTCTGACTTTAGTAGATGGGAGTGGATACATGCAGGAATGATGGAAAGGCTTTGGTTTAGACACACTGATAAACTGACAATGAGAAACAATCTTTATCTATATCTTATCATATATTTACTCAACATAAGTTGCAACTCCATGCATGTTACTTTACTAATTTAAATCTAATCATGCCATGACCAAAAAGTTAAAACTTTATGAAATATATTAAATATAGGACATTAAGTCAAGAATTGAATTTCTGGTAAGAGTTTTCTTTTTTAGAACCATCAAAGGTATAACTGACTTCTTATCCTGGTCTATATATGACATCCCCTAATATCAGGTCAATTGCTTGTTGGTTAGATTTCCTAAATTGCTTCAGGATTTTCAGTTGCTTGGCCCTGCATAAGTTGACATTGTAGTTCAGGAAAAGCAAGTTGAATGACAGCTCTTACATCTGCACTAACATCAGGGCTCCTAGGCTTGATGCTGGGTTTGCCCAGCCCACGTTAATACTTGAAATCATCAAGAATCGATCTTAAGCTGAGTTTGCAAAATATATTCTACCTAATTTGTTAAATATGGCTCCCCATTCTGGGACACAGTTGTCATGATACAGTGGAACTTGAACTGAGTACAAGTGGGAAATCAACAAAAAGCAAACAATTCATGAATATTTTTCAGACTCAGAAACAAAGAAAACAACAGTGCCTTTTGGTTGCTGTGTTATTTTAATGCTCTGCAGGTTACAGATGAATGGTATTGGTATTTCTAATTCTGAAGAGGTATGAAGAAAATGGCTTCTAATTCTGAAGAAACTATGTCTTTGGAAGTCATTTAATGATGAGAAAATATTCTTTAATATTTTTATGGGTTGGGGAATAAAACAAAACCTTCCATTAGGTAAAATCATGAACTTATTGCATGGGGAGAAGAGAGGGTGGAAAGGACATAAAATAAGATGTCAATTTTTTTTTTTTTAATAGGCTCTGCAGACTTTTAAAGAAGAGGATGCTCACCATGAATTGGTGTCTTCAGGAAGGATTTCTGAGAGGAGGAGAAAGGTAAGCTACTTCTTTTTTTTTTTTTTTTTAATGTTTCTTAAGATCTGAGATCAGGTGACTGCACTGCGTAAAGGGAGCTTAGCACTGACACAGAAAAGAATGACTTACTGGTGAGAGCCCCGGGAAGGGGGTAACATTTCACTCATTGAGAATACACTGAGTCTGTCTTGTATCTCATGTACTATACTGTATGCTAAGAATACACAGTGAATACACCTTAGAAATTTGTCCCTGAGAAGTATATTTTCCAGTGGGGAAATAAGCAAACAGTTAACAGGTAATTCTGATATCGCATGAATGTTATGTTAGGAGTTAGAACAGATGATCTGGCAAAACATAGGAGGGAGACATTTAATCTAGCTGTACTGTCATCAAATAATCCTTGAAGACAATTATCTCTACAGAGAAATCTAAAGGGTGATTGAGAATTAAAAAGGGGCAGTGTTTTAGGCAAAGAGAAAAAAAACATGCAAAGGACTTGTTTCAAAAACTTAAGAACATGTTTCTGAAATTTGAAAAATGTCACAATAGTGGAGCTTAGAGCTGTGTAACAGGTCCTGAAGAGCAAATGACATTGAGATTCCAGATTCTGCCTCATTGAGATATTTAGACAAGGTCTCAATGTCAAGATCAGATCTGCATCTTGGAAACACTGCTCTGTGGAAGTGTGGAATAGCTGGACCGTGGTGAGATTATGGGTCAATTAAGAGGCTACTCCCAAGTTCCTGGAGAGGAAAATTGGTGACAGGGACAAAGATAGTATAGTCGGGACACAGAGCAATAGAGACAATGGAAAATGAGCTAATATATAAAACAAAGATACTGTGATGCTGTGGGCACTCAAGAATGAGAGAAAGGAATCAAGTGTGACACCTGATTTAATGGATTGATGTTTGTGCCATTTACTAAAATGTAAAACACAGGAAGGAGCAACTGCTTGGGTAAAAAAAAAACACACACACAAGAATCTTCAAGCTATACTGTTTGTCAAACATCTAAATGAGGCAGAAATTATATATATATATATCAAAAGAACAGTCTGGGTTCATGATTTGAGGGTTATGAGTACTCAGGTATTATCTGAAGCCATGGGAGCAGGGGAGATAGATGCCCCACAGTTACGTGCTGTAGAAAATACACATGAAGGTACTGTGAGGAATGGGGCTACACAAGTAGATGGAATTGCTTGGATGGAGCTCTAAATGCAGACTAAAGAATTTAAAACAATCCTATAATTAGTGAGGAAAGCACTGTGTCGCCTCCCTCCTCACTCCAGGAAATTGGTATGATGCACAAGCAAGATTATGAAATTAAAACTATGGCAGCTAAGCATTTTCATCTGGAAATTGTTGGATGTATTATAAGTAGACAACTGAAAAAGTCTAGATAATTAATAAGGAGCTGAACAGGAAAGGTGGCCTGGGGACAGAGAACACACAAAGTGGGTGTGAGAGAGTAAGGACTGTTTTCTGATCTGCTAACCATTAAAAATATTATTTTTCTTTAGAAATTTTCCTTGGGTGAGAACAAGCAAAATACAATTAAATAAACCACAATGAGAATTAAGTGAGTAGTCTCCCCCAAGTTTGGCATTTTATCGATTCTCTAGATTGGAATTGACACCAACAAATTAAGCTTAGTGAGCTGTAAAATAGTATTGGTCTTTCACATGGCATCTGAGAATGTCCAGGAGATCTAAGATTTCAAGCTGTAACACCATGTTTTTAAAAATGGAACAGAATTAGGCTATGATCCTATACTGAATCCGCCCCCCAGCCCGAGTTAGAGCATCATCATTCCCTCCCATGGAAAAGATTCCTTTGTAATGCATGGATGTTTCTAATGGAAAACCTACACAAGGTAGGGCATTTATCATTCAGATTGTATATTTATTTAGGCTATCTATTTCCTGGACTAGATCTATTACCTGGCTCAGGAATTGCTGCTACAGCTCACAGTATGCACATTGAATCACTGAGATGATTTTTGGCCTGTGCTAGTGATTCTTGTTGGACCACATTTAAATAGTCAAGCATTTCTGATTTTGATATAATTTTCAAAATTTTTATCCATAAATTCTTCTGTCTAAGTAGCAGAGGGCTTGGATTTGGAGCTTGGAGGTCACAGCCATACCAATTTCTGGTTTAGGTTGCATGATTCCCTAGGGCAATGAGTCATCTCTGTATGACCTTCTTGGTCTTAATTTGAAATTGTATAATACAGGAATAGATTTCTTTTTTCAAGTCTCAGTACTTTCTTAAAACCTCCCTTACCTCAGTTCTCATCTCCCACAGGAGGCTCAAACAAACATAAAATCATTCATCCTTTAAGTTGAAATGGCATTTAAATATCACGACACCCAAATTCCCTTAAAATGCTATCTCCTCCGTATCTTTTTATTTAACATCTTTATTGGAGTCTAATTGCTTTACAATGGTGTGTTAGTTTCTGCTGTATAACAAAGTGAATCAGCTACACATATACGTATATCCCCATATCTCCTCCCTCTTGCGTCTCCCTTCCTCCCACCCTCCCTATCCCACCCCTCTAGGTGGTCACAAAACACCAATCTCCCTGTGCTATGTGGCTGCTTCCCACTAGTTATCTAGTTTACATTTGGTACTGTATATATATACCTGCATATCTTTTAAGATAGATACCTGCTGTTTTAAAATCTGCGAATCAGCCTGTGTGTGGATTTGGGAATCAGATGTATATTGATTCAAATTCCAATTAGGCTACTTACTACCTCTGCAATCTGTCATAGTCTTACTTCCAGTTTTTGGAAAAACAAAGCTGATGATTGCTATAAACATGAATATGTTCATAATTTACACACTGACTTGGTCCATGGAGATCCTCACCCTTCTTTAGCACATCTCGTTCACCACAGGGTTTTCCTCCCTTGTCGGATAACTCCTACGATGGATTATTAAGCATATGTATCCCAATGCTAGAAGTGAGTTTCACATTCTCATGATTTTATGTATTTCCAAAACTAAAAATCATCATTTCACACACGGATATGATGATTTTATTGCCAACCCCCAGGGCATGACCGGGAAGAGGCCGGGCATGGCAATAGAAATGACCTCTGCAATGAGTGGGGCTGTGAGGACATGGCCACCTCCACAGTATGCGTTCGAGCCTGCAGGTGTCTTAATAAGTTGGAGGGAAATCTTGTTTACCAGAATATGTCTCATTGTCCCTGTGTACCACAGATTGCCAGCAACCCTTGGGGAGCAGGGCTTGGTCCATTTCCCCCTGCAGAGGCACATATTGGCTTCATCTTCACGGCAGCATTTCCTGGGGCTGCCACTGATTTCTGAATACTTCCTCCTAGAAAGCATAGAAAACAGAGACTACAGCGGACGAAATTGCTTCACCAAAGTGCTCTGGAGCTGGGCTGGTAGATATGATGAGCCTGTCCCAACAGAGTGTGCTTAACTATCCTGTGGCTTCAGAGACAGCCCTGCCTTACAGAGGACAGAGGCTACTGCTCAGAAATCTATGAACCTATACTGCCAATGGATAGATATTCCCTGAGCTTGTGTATGAACTTGCATAGGGAGAAAAGCACCATGACACTTATGAAAGCTAATGCAATATACATGTGAAATTTCCCCAGAAGGAAATTCAAATCTAATTTCAGACTTTGATATCCAATGGCTGTCTAAAAAAGCAAAAGGCACAACAAATTAAGCTGAAATAATCAACTGCTGCCTGAAATCATTGATTTGAATCACACAGAACACATAATTGTCTCAATTGAATAAAGTCACAATCCAAAACAATCCAGTTTTAATAACGAAGCATTTTAAATGAGTCACAATTATAAAGGCCCAGCTGCAACTGGATTCACCCTCAGATGAGAATATAATCTTCTGTCTCTAGCAAAAAGCAATTCTGTTTATCCTTTCCCAGTGCAAGAGAAATAAACAGGGATTTTAACAGGACCAATCTATAGTAACTTTTATAGACTGCAGAGCATCTTCATAATCATTGTGATTTCATAGCTGTAGCTACTAGTTTGCAATTCTGATTTTTTTCACTAACTTGAGAAGTATAAAATTGGGGATTTTATATTCAGCACCCAGCTTTGATATGTCTGAGGAGGTAGAGAAGGTCTTCTTCAAAGCCACAGACTTTCAGATGTGTGCTGGAAGAGATCGCATTTCAGAGTATGGCCTCGTAGAAATGGCCAGTGCTTGGTGTTCAAACTTGAATGAGATTCAGGCCCTATTAGTTATTTAATGTCTATCTCAGGGACCTTGGACAAATTACCTAATCTTTATAAATTTGTTTGCGTGGCTTAAAAAATAAAGTGTAAATAATGTTTCCACAATAGCAACATACATAGTCCTGAGCACATGGAAGTTACCCAGACTCATTTATTTCCTTTTTAAAAATTAATCTATGACCTTTTCTCATTAACATTCAGCACAAGCCTGGCAGAGAACATGCTCATTTATTAGACAAATTATACAAATGGGAAAACAAAGGTTATAGATGTCAAGCAACAGTCCCCAAATCCCAGGAGACTAGGACTTAGTGTTTTAATTCAGAGTTTACAACGTTGCCTGAATGACAAAGTTTAGGGTTTATCAAACCAGGGGCCTTAGGAAACATTATTGCAATAACTTTTAATTTGGAGAATAGTGACAGAACTCACTCATTTAATGTAGGCAATATGCTCAAGCTGAAACTTAAGAATTCTTTGCCAGAATGCACGAATATGGTTCCTAGAGCATAGATTTGAGGAATACTCTTCTATCCACTGAATGTCTGTTTCCCCCCAAAATTCATGTTTAAATCTTACCCACCAATGTGTATTGGGAGTTGGGGCTTTTGGGAGGTGCTTAGTCATGAAGGTGGAGCCCTCATGAATGGAACTAGTGCCCTTATAAGAAAAGCCACCAGGAGAGAGCTTGCTTCTCTCTCTCTT
>NW_006797342.1:1967603-2009018 GCF_000442215.2 Lipotes vexillifer
CCATGTGAGGGTATGAGGACAGACAGCCATCTGCAAGTCAGGAAGAACTCTGACTAGACAGTGGATCTGCTGGCACCTTGATCTTGGACTTACCAGCCTTCAGAACCTTGAGAAATAAATGTTTCTTGTTTAAGCCCTGCAGTCTCTGATATGTTTGTTACTGCAGTCCGAACTGACAACTATTATCAGAAGGAAGTAACTTCCAATAGATTTTCACCTAGAAATCACCACTTTAGGGAGGTTAGGTGGGGGCCATCCTGACCTGGTACCATTGCTTATCGTTTAGTTAAAATCAATACATTTGAAAATTTGGGAGTATTCCTACATGTTAGTGTGATAAGAATCTATCTATCTCTCTGGGATCTCAAAGAAGCATCCCCCAACTATGATGAAGGCCCCCCTACATGTCTGAAATTGTTGCTCTAGGAGGTCCTAGAGGTGATGAATGGGAGGACCTAGCACTCAGTGACAAAGGCCACCGTCCTCTCCACAGGGCCCTGCACATATCCTGCCATGCAGCAGACCCTCAGAAATATCCCTGAATTATCTGGGCTGTAGCCTCCTAGAATGATAATTCATATGAAAAAGCTCATTTTTCATGGTATATTGAATGCCTCATAACACTGTTTCCAATTCTGCTGAGCTGCATGCACTTTCATAGTATCTCAAAAACTGTTCTTCTGTAGTCTTGGTGGAATGATAGCTCTTGTATAATTTTTATATTACAGAAAGATACTTTCATATCTAGTAAATCATCAACCACAAACATTATAAAATGCATCCCAAATCTGGCAGTTGGAATGATATTTTATAGGTTTTTCATCACAGAATCACACTTCACCATTATTCATAGTTATGAAATAACTTTTCCAGAGAGTTAAACTCAGAATCGTTTTACTTATCATCATTGGAAAGCTGTTTCTCTCTTCCCTGGGGTTCACTTTACCCCAGGGTGGATCTTTGGGCTCTATTTCCTGTTTGCAGGTGCCCACCTCCACGTGGGAACAGCTAGAGATGCTGTCACTTACTGAGGAAAGGGAGGGATTTTAAGTTATTGCACGGCAGCTCCCTGAGTCAGTTGACTTGTCAAGGGCCTGCTACGTGCCTCAGTGTGCCTCACTGTACTAGGACCCTTTGCTTACTTCTTGTCAACTAATTTATGCAGTCCTGGAGCTGGCGGTAGAATGTCCTTTTTTTTTCAAAAACAGAAAAGGAAACTGAGGTCCTACAGCTGAGGTGACCTACGCAGTCAGCACAGCTCCCAGGAAGCTGGCGGAGCAGACAGGAGGAAACTGGTCCAAATGTGTCTCCCCTTTGCTTTTCTTCTTCTTCCAAAACTAGGATGAAAGAAGCATATGTATGTTTATCAGTTTCCAGTTAGAACACACAAACTACACTTTTTTTTTCTTGTTTGGTTTTGTTTTGCTTCGAGAGAACTTGAACTAAACTACAGATAAGCAGGTATTGGGGGAGAATCACGTGGAAGCTTAGGGAAGAGCTACCACCCACCCCACAGGGCAGGCGCTGTGTCCCTTCAAGTTGAAAGCTGAGAGGCTGGCGTCTGCAGCTGGACCACACCAGTGGGGAGGATCAGGCACTAACTTTGAAAGCTAACACAAAGTGTGCAAGCTTATGTGTGTGCACACGTGTCTGTGCGTATACATGCATGTGTGGCTGCATATGAAACACAATACAAGAAGGAGCTCGTGTGTGTTCTGCCTGTCGGCTTCTAAACTTCTTGAAACTTCAGTTTCCTCAACCGACAAGGCAGTTAGAGTGAGAACACATGGTAACAAATACTGTTTGGTTTATGATTCATCGTAATTACCTGTTTATTTTTTTTTACCTTTATCATAGGATGAAAAGTATACAGAATCTTGTGTACTTTCTTTTATACTAATTATATTCTCGTGATATTTAAAAACAAGTAAATCCCATTGATGTGGTCTTTTTATATATCCAAAGTTTAAGGAGAAAAAAATGAATGAGTCAATTACTTTTGAATCTTTGAGAATGTATGAGAAAAGGGAATTATTTTATAAAGATCACATTAGTACTTCTAATTTTGGATATTTCCAACCTGAGGTCCTACCTGTTTCACTATAGTGATGATACTAATTTTGAATGCAGCAACATACAGGTACAAAACCATAAATGTATTATAGGGAGTATTTGATTCTCTAACAACAGGTGTATAGTCTAGTTCAAAAAATATATTCATAATTAAAATCTATCAATTAATGTTTGACAAAAAGCAGATATTTTTATTTCTTTGTATATGTAAAATGGGAATAATAAACCTGTATTTCAGAATGAGTATAAATGTTATAGGTGATGCATGTAAATTCTTAGCATTGTTGTCTAGTAATCAACATTTGTAATTCTGATATTATTTAGGAAAAAGAGTGCTGTAAAGTTCACAAAGAAAGGAGAATGTTTGCTGTATATTTGATGAAAGTATAAGTAAGAGAAGATGAGATAAAAGGAGAGAAGGTGAAATATCTTATTACAATAGTTACACACATAAGTAACTTATTACACAATACTAACTGATTCCAATAGTAACACACACAAGAAACAAAGGGTGCCATTAGTTTTCTGTCTCCTTGAAGCAGGGTTGAAATTTCCCACCATTTGCAAGTGTTCACGGAGGGTTGACTGTCAAGTGACAGTAGAGGTACGATGGCATCTCTGGAAATGTGCAGGTGGTTCCATATAACCAACCACAGGGAGAACTTCCTATGATGCTGTGTCAGTGACGTTTCTGTAATTTGATTCTGCACTTGTCCTTAATTGCTTAAAACATTGAAGAAATTAATTATACAATCTTTAAGAGTTAATGTTGTAAAGCTGTACAGTAATAGTGTATGTCCTTAACGTGACACTTTCTTGGCTCTGGAATTTACAACCGAGAGTATTGAGGTAATCTGGTAGAGGTGCTGTACCTCATTGCATTAGTCATTTGAACAATCATCCAAAACCATTCCTTCCAAAACAAAGATGTCATGTAGTAAAAGCACACCTAGATCTTGGAGAGACAAGGGGTGTCAAATTTCAAACCTGCCCTTGAAGAAAACCACGCCTTTGATAAATTAACTTATAGCCTCCTTGATTCTCTTCTTCTACAAAGTGTTACTACCAATACTAATCTTCCATGGTAGTAAAGAGGATTAAATGAGATGACATATGAACAAATTAGACACTAGCTGCATGTTCAATGTATTACATTCTATAGGGAACACACACATATGAGTAAGACATATGTATTACCTGTCCCTGGACAAAGGTGTTACAGTTCTAGCAGAACCGTTGATATATATATTAAATATATATATATATATAAAATATATATATATATTATATGTATTATATATATAATACATATAATATATATAATATATATATATATATCATTTCAAAAGAGGAAGTCATTCTACTTGGCTAAGATACACATTTATGGAGTTTTTGAGATAGACTTTGAAAGAAATCTTAAAGGATAAGTAGCAATTTGAGGGAAAAGGATGAAGAGGAAGGAGGAATATTTCAAACATAGGAAATATTGTGAACCTTGATTTCTTTGGGGCATGGTACAGGTTTTTGAAATATTGATCTTTGTGGTGCTAACGAGATATGAGACCAGCATAAACAGGGGTTATATTCTGAAGGGGATTAAATACCAACTAAGATATTTGGACTTTATTTGCTAGAAAACATGTAATTATTACAGAATTTTAAGTGGAGTTAGAAGGCATCATGACTTGAGCTAGACTTAAGAGGAAATAATAACAGCCTCCCGGTGAATGAGTTCATTGAAAAGAGGAGACTGAGGGGGCAATAAACCCCATGAAGAAGACCAGCAGAATTTTTATGATACCGGACACTTCCTAGTGTTTCCTGGGAAACTCTTAGTTCCTTCTCCTGAGAACAAAGGATATGTAATTCTTTCCAAGTCAACAGACAGGTGCTCATTTGCTCTCAAAGTTAGTACAGATCTCAAAAAAAAAAATATATGTTGAATGCATTTTGAATCTAAAGAGCAAATGAGACATGAGGAAGAGGCACTTGTAGAACTCATGAACAGTCCTTGTGATCTGAAGAAAAATCAAAGCACACAAATACAGGTGAAAGTACCTATGTTACACAGCCTTTGCATTTTAAATCTGTGTCTAAGGGCTGAACTTTCTCACAAGTTGAGATTTTTCCACACCTTTTCTTGTTTCTCTAGATTAGATTCCCTTAAAGAATAATAATTGCATAAGAGGTTTTGATTGGGGGATTGTCCAGTTGTATTTTCAGAGCCTAGCCTGTATTTCTCTTGGTAGACTAGCAGGATGAAGAGTCACAAGAGTGTCCATTGATCCCCCATGGGGGCAGGTAGAATAGAACCCATCATGGAACCAGGATGGTTGCCCACACCCTTCTGTGGGAACTCACTTCTCGTGTCATGCACAGGCTGAACACATCACTAGCTGGTCACTGGAATCCAGGATACCAGCATTGTAGTTCTCGCTCTTCCATAGTCCTTAGTTGAAATATCTTAAGTTAACATCAGCTGGCCACTTTTTTATACCTATAAAAGAGGTACTTGGGTAACCAGAGCATCAAAGAAATTCTGGACAACCTGAAGTCCCACCCAGAATGTGTACGTGTTCAATGAGCATTTCCTTAGTTTTCAGCTTTCATCTCCTTATCTGGGTTTTGGAACAAAAATCTCCGTCAATGGAATGGAATGCTTCCCTGGGATAATGTGACCTTAACAACAAAATCACCTTCATTTTATATCTTTAAAAATGTCAATTAAGTTTCAGATGTGTTTCTTTTTTTCCAAGATCTGAGTGGTTACATGATGTAAGTCTCCAAACACAGGCTGTGATTCCCTTTCACACTATACTTAGACTTTGAGCAAAGCACTTCACTAGGGACGTGTTTCTCCAGACATTAATTAACAGGCAATGCAAGCATCATATTCACACCTGTAACCCAAATGTGGCTGATCATACAGTTGCCTCCACAGTGGTTCACATGTTTCTGCCACACTGTAAGTCCATACTTCACTGTGCTGTGATTTTCTAAGTGGGGTCATAATAGAAAGTCTTTCAGTAGCTGTCAAGGCAGCAGGCACAACACGCCATTGCTTAGACAGCGCAGCCTATGTTCAGCCTGAATGTTCTGGAGCGCCGCCAGCCGGGCTGCATCACTGCCCTGGCAGAGTGCCTACTTGCAGACTCAGTCTCAGAATAATGCAGTTGAAAACTCTCTAGTGTATACCTTAAGACAGAGAATAACAAGCAGTCTGGTGGCAGTGACCTACCCTGAAGACCTTTTGTACATCAACATAACGTGGTGAATTGGAAGCAGAAGGTACCGATAAGCACAGCCATGCGGAGTGTGTGCCTCCCGAATTTTGCTTCTCCTCGAAGAGAAAGACGAGTCTAAATCCATCTTACAGCCGTGCTCAGTATCAATCACATGCGAATGCAGGAGTTAGAACAGTCAGTTTGACCCCAGACCTACACTCCTCAGTGATTCTGCTTTCCATATTTTTTTCTGTCCTGTATGATGCTATGGTTTTCCTGACACATCACTGGTCTGTTTTTGGCACAATACGAGGATAATTGTTTGGGAAGTACGAGGAGTATTAACTATTCACGTAGAGGAGAAAAGGCATGGGCTTCAAGAAAGCTCAAAACAGTGTTTATAGCAACATCAAGCAAAATGAAAAGAAAGAAAATTGTGGTTGTTGGATGGCAGCCACTTTCATTATTGTTTAACTTTCTAATATAATCTCACACTTTCAATTTAATTAAGGAAGAAGTTTAATATGTAATATTTTGCAACATTAATTTGAAGTTGAGAGAGATTACAGAGACCTATTATCCCGAGTCTTGTTAGAAGATGTGAACTTAACAAAAAAGAAAAAAGTAGATTCCAATATGAATACCCAAGCCAGCGGCACACCTAAAAAGAGGCTTAGAGAGTATGTAATTTGTGTATGTTATTTCGACTTGTTTGAATATAATAACAAGATTTTTTAGCGAGTCTGTGCATCTGTGGGATGCAGATCTTCATGCTGAATATTAAAACAAAGTCTTTAGAAATGAACTTAGCAAGAGGTTTGGGAGAGAAATCCAGCTGCAGCCAAGATGGTAGACAACTTAGTCTGCTGGGTTCAATCATGGCAATAGCAATATGGGGGTAATTCCCTTAAAAGCTACCTCCCTGCACAAAGGTGAGGCTGGCAGTGGCTTGAGAAAGGCAGTGGAATGTCTCCCAGTGGAGAAGACATAGGTCTCCATACTACCACTAACCCTTTGCCCATGGTTGGCTCACATAAACAGTGTCCTTTAATTTTTCTTTCATGAAAATCTCACTTGGTGTTCAGATTCCCAGCTCTAGAGTTTAGGGATCTGGCCTGAGGTTTTTTAGAAGGTCCCTTGTGTTTAATACAGTGCTGGGCACGAGGTAGGAAATAGCTATACATTCAGTCTGTCAAAAAGCTCTCTCTGCACTGAATGGCTGGTTCTGCAGTGGTGTTACCCAAACACTAAAAGGATTTGTGTCAAGCATCTACCGTTATAAACAATGATGCCAGTTTTGCCTTATCACAGGATAGATGATTTCTCCAATCAAGAAAATTTACGTCTAAAATCTGTCTCTTATTTTTCATCCTAAATCCTTCTTTTTGTTCTAAATATGTAATATCTAAGTATCTATCTTACGCAGCCAAACCTCCCACCTGCCAGTAGCGTGTTGCAGAGGAGGGGGTATTCTTTCAGTACAGGAGATGCTAAGCAAAGACGGGGCTTTGAGAATATGGGAGGCTTCTCTTCTTTAGCGTTAGCTCTTTAATTCTTTCAGACTAGAGAGGCTATGTGAGTCTAAATATCAACTGTCATTTTTGAAAGAGGGGCTGTACTGAGAATCTCAAATTACTGGAATGAAACAAAAAAGGCAGATGTTCCATTGTTATCATCTTAAGCAACAAGCCTGATTCCTTTCCTGTGATCAGGAAAACAGTATTTAAGACTGCCCAGGTTTGGGAAATGTTCACCCCTCCCCACCCCCTCCCCCATACCCCTACTGCTTGACAGGCATGCTAGGGTTCCTGATTCCCCTTTAGACGAATCTGCAAATGTAGGCCGGCAGGGCCAGCAGATGGGCAGAAAGCACTGCTGGCTGTCCTGGCCGCCTGCCGCTCTGGACAGGGCTGATAATAACGTGGCTTAACCACACGCCTATCACAGACCTTTATCTGGTGAGGCTGCACGCTGCTGTAGCTTGGTATTTGGTTCACATCTCCCAGTTCCTAGTACCAATTTCAAAATGATAACATTCACAGCTATTTTTATTTCTCTCCAATGGAACATCAAGATTTCTTCCTCTCCTGTTTCTCTCTCTTCCTCACATATATTCCAAGATTGGCCTCTGGTTGAACTCCTTTGCTCCAAAAAACGTGTTTTCCTCTGTGGATTAGTACAGCCACAGAAATGCTTTCAGTTTATGAAAACTGTAAATTCATAGGCGGATAAATGTGTCTTCGTGTTAAGCTGAATTCAAACGAAATGCTGAATTGACAGTTCATAAATAGTGAAAGAGTGAATCTTCCAATTATCCATCTTGGAACCCCTTAAAGCTTTGAGTTAGATCAGTTGAAATAAAGGGAGAGAAGCCAACTGCCTATTTGAGTCAAGAAAATATGATTGTGAAAGTGTGTTCTGTGAGTCAACATGAACTCACCCCAGGCAGACAGGGAGGTGTTCTTTAAACCCCTTTTCTAACAACATTTGCATTTGCACAATTCCTCCCAAATTCTTTAACGCCATTTTCATGGATTTCATTAGATTATTGCCTTCCCCAAAGTAGGAGCCGGCAGAAGCTTGCTGGCAAGCCACTCCCAGTTACTCTGTAAATCACAGCCGGGGCTGGCTTGTCATGAGCAAAGTACAAAATAATTTATGCATTTTCAAAACCGATCCATTTCTAAAGCCAGTTTGAGAACGATGGCGGCATTTGCTCAGATCCAGAAGAGTTTTTTCTCTTGATGACATGAGAGGAGAGGGGGAGGGTGGAGACAGGACTGATTAACTTGCCCTCTGGGAGGATCCTGAAGGAGACACCTGGCCTGGAGGAGATGTAGGAAGTAGAATAATTACGCTGGAGAGTGAAATGCAACAAGTGCATATATGCCGCCTTCTCCCACCTCCAAACTGAAGTAAGGACCGAGGGGTAAATTTTCAAGGAAAAAGATTCTGGTTCAAGGCGATCGTAAGGTCTTCCAGAAGAGCTGCCAGTCCATGGTATGGACTGCTCGAGAAACAGTTCGAGGAGGAGGAGGGATGCTTTCCTTGAGATACTGGTCTCCCACTTAGTGACGTTCACTGACCTGAGAAAGTGGAGGAGGTGAGAATCTTAACAGAGGGAGAAGTAAGACTGCAGCCTTCCCGAGGAATATCCAGGAAAGACAGCCAAGTGGAGCATTTCATGGGGGGCAGAAGGAGGGTGAAGCCCTAGATAATGCTTTCCCTTTTTGTGTGTTATTCAGTCAAATACATTTAGGGGTTTGAACAAATCATCAACATAAAACATGTCACCAAGTGATGCAAAAACTATCTTTTTTCTACTTTAGAAATTTCTCAAGATTGAAAAGTCAGCAAACTAATTTTTATTTCTGCCCATCCTAAGTGAATATACATGTAGAATCAAACTGGAAAAGGATTACACACCTTTTTTATTTCGAATATTAGGCATTTATTTTAATGCATTTCAAAAACAAAACCTCTCTACTAAAACTGTTTTCACAGATGGTTTTGCTTAGATTGAGGTTAAAGGTAGAAATGTGGTGCCTGAGAACTACATATGAAATGAGGGATCATCCAGCAAGTGCAGAGAGAAGACAAAATAAAGGGGTTGGTCTGTGGGTGCCCATGAAGGGTAAGATGGTTTTCACAGTCCCTGGCCAAACCTTGGTGCTGTGAAGACCCTTCACTGAGACACATAAGGTTCGACTTGTCACTAAAGGGGATCATATTTTACATTATACTGGAGATGGATGAACTTAGGTATTTTTGGGAGAAATGATAAAAGTTTCAAACTATATTAATTATAATAAAAACATATTTAGAATAGTACTTTGCCTGTTCTTATTAAGGGTTGATGTGTTCAAGGTAAATTTACTTCATGTGGGTTTCTTTTTTCTTTTTATTTCTTTCTTATTTGCACTGAAACACTAAAAAGAAAAAAATGCAGGAACGATTGAGAATTTTATACAACATTTGTGCCTTTCACTTAGAATCAAAACCATCATATATCACCACGTTTAACATTTAACAGTCAAATTTGATACCGTTTTGAGCAGGGTCATCCACATAACTTGCAAAGTTCAAGGCAAAGGAAAATGTAGGGCCCCGTGTTCAAAAAGCAGAAAAACGTTGTCATTAAAGATATTAAAATATATAGCTTTCCCTTTATTCTGTAGTTTCTTTTTCAACTTATGATGTTTTTATTTGCTTCTTTAATATTTTCCATAAGGAAAGATTTTTTAAATTTCATTATTAGCTTGTATTTCACCATTTAACTTGTATACATAATCACCAAAGTTACACGATTTATATTCCATGGCTCACACGTGCATATGTTTCATTCTCACCAAACCAGTGGAAACATAGCACAAAACTCTCTGTCTTTATTTCACTTCTTGATACACACATATCCTCCCGACACTCTCCACCTTAGGCTTATGGATGAGAAACAAAGGCCTGAGCGGAAAACTGAGGGCTGTCCATCTTTTCCTTTCCTTCCACCATTTTCAGTGTATGTAGCTGGCAAACACAGAGAAATAAAATGAGTGAGAGAGAAGAGGATAAGACTCCCTGGTCATTGGTGTTCCTCAGAACGCCATTACCTTCTCTCTGCATTCAAGCAAGTTCTGGCATCTTGGGGCCGTCAGTGGCCCTGTTTACTCCATGGCAGATGTCACACGCTTGGCCTGCATTGATTTGAGTCTCATCCCCACACTGCACATCCTGGGTCCTCCGGAATCCTGTGCTCCTGATGGCATCATAAATGCCCCAGGAGGCCAGGGAGGAAGACAGACATGAGGTGGACGCATACCGTCTGTCTGTCCTCTGATCACCTGCCTGCTATGCCATATGACTTCCCTTACAAAACACAAGCTCCAAGATGACATTCTTAGGAATTCCGGGACAGCAGAGCATCGGTGTGGGACCCTTTGTGTCTTCATGAGTTACACCTCATAAAGCTGGCCCTGGCACTGAGTTAAAAGGGCTAAACAAAGATCCAATACAGTTAAAACACTAAAACAAGCATGAAGCTTCAATATTAGAATCAGACTGTTGAAGAGCTAGAGCCGTTTTAAAAAAAAAGCCCTACAATTATTGTACATATCACTACTGTAGACACTTAATAATGTTCTTTTCAAAAGAAGGGTTTTGTGTTTGGATGAGAATTCCACAGTTTGGAATTGATATAAAGTCATTACTCAAGACGAGGTACAGGGCAGTTACCAAACACTGGTACAAATTCCATTAATTACTATTAAGTAACAGATAACTCATGCTGTTTCCTGAAGTACATAAGTTATGAATCTTGCTAAAATTTTAGCTCATCAAATTTGATTGCAACATCTGCACCATCTAAAGGTGTGGCTTTGACAAGACATTTAATCTGTTTATACCTCAGTTGAACTATGTGATCTTTGAAGACCCCTGCACATCTAATTTTGGGAAAAAACATTCTACCATCTTTTCTGGGAAGGATCCTTTTTAATAATTGACTACTTCCTGTTCTGAGCCAAAATAAGGCAATCATGATGTTTTGGTTCACTAGTCACACCACGCCTCAAACAGCAATCTTGTCAGCTACAAAAGCAAATTGAACCTCGTGAATGTAAATAATGTCACTGAACTGTACACTTAAAAATAGTTAAAATGGTAATTTTATGTTATATATATTTTACTTCAATAAGAAAGTTTTAAAAAATGCAAATTGATGCATTTCTTCTTTTCCAAACAATTATGTATGTATCATAATATGTGATTCTCAACAAATATTTTGAATAAGAATGGCAAATGATTTATTCTCATTTTTTTAGGTAAGGCAAGGGAAGCAGATGCAGCTAGTTGCTGCTAGAACAAAATGTGAGACTTCTGGACTCCAGGTCAAAGTCTTTTTAGTGTTCTGTTGTTTGAGAAGAGCTATGCATCTGTGATTGTGTCCACATCTGTTTCTTCATAGTTAAAATGGGGAAAACTAGTTTACAAAAGCTGTTATCAATCAGCTATGTTCATGTGCCGCTCCTAGCTGAGCACCTCAGCTAGGTACTGAGCACCTCAGCTGAGTACCTAGACAGTAAACGCACACTTTTTTTCCTATTGCACCCCTTCCCTGAGTCTATAGCTCTCTGTCTATTGATGTTTCCATTTGGGTTGGCATTTGCTTTTGAGTTGGTTTTGGTCTGCTGTAGTGATAAACGCTGCCTTGCAAATCTCAATATATTTTTCTGCACTATTCAGACTCCTTAAGATCCATCTTTTCTTAATACCTGTGGTGGGATTGTTTTTCTGGTTTCTAGGAAGACTAGCAAAACTCATCAACTTTTTTTTCTACAAGGAGAACGATTGTGAAACTAAGTCTAATAAGGCAGACACCCTTCTGATGCTCTCCTTTGAATAAACTGAGAGTCCTGCAGTCATTCCCACGAGCAACTGAAGGGGGTAAATTGCAATTTCTTCAAATTGCTGATTAAAGATCCAGGAGGTTCAAATTGTGTAGACTGCCTGAATCTACAGCAGCCAGCAATGCCTCAGCGTTTGCTTGTTTGTTTGTTTGTTTTTAACTCAACCCCTCATTTGGATTTTTAAAGGGTCTAGAAAAGTCTAACATAAAATTTCTTATGTCCTGGTGGAGTCTTAATCCCCATCCCCATGGCTGTAGAGTGAGAACCACAGATGCTAGTGGTCCTTGTGCTGACAGTGCCACAGAGCATTTACTGGTGCTCAACACTGATGTGGTGAAGCCAAAAGGAGAATCCCACCAAGTGTGAACTCCACGCCAGGAGTCACTCATGTTCAGAGAGTTTAAATTAGTAAATAATCACAGAGAAAGCGTTGTGGGCTCTAAGAGAGTAATTTACCAAATATATGACCAGGAATTTGAAGACTTATTTAAAAGTAGACTTTTAAAATGAAAACATTAATATTCTAAAGAGCACAGAGGAGAGAAGAAATAAGCTAATTATTGTGAAATATATTGAAAAGAAAGCCAAAGGCTTAACCAGTACCCATAATACCACACCATGAGAGTTGTATAGGGGAATTTGTCAAACATTCAAGTGTACATAATGCCAATAATGCCAACTCATTCAAGGTTTGATGAAAAGAAAAAATATTGTTAATACACACACGCCCATGTATATTTAACAAAAATAGCATCGGGCTTCCCTGGTGGTGCAGTGGTTGAGAGTCTGCCTGCCAGTGCAGGGGGCGCGGGTTCGTGCCCCGGTCCGGGAGGATCCCACGTGCCGCAGAGCGGCTGGGCCCGTGAGCCATGGCCGCTGGGCCTGCGCGTCCGGAGCCTGTGCTCCGCAATGGGAGAGGCCACAGCGGTGGGAGGCCCGAGTACTGCAAAAAAACAAAAAATAGCATTATACATTAAAAAAAAAACTGAAATAAAATATACAAAAAAAAAAAAAATAGCATTATACATTAAAAAAAAAACTGACATAGAATATACAAAAAAAAAAAAGATTAGCATGTTTCCAATAGGATGTAAAAAGAATAATGTAACACAACAAAGTGGTGTTCAGTTTCATTAATAAAAGAATGGCATACTAGGGTATAGTTTAAGATGCTGTAACAAAGGGCCCCCGATCACAAAGTCTTTACTAAAACAGGAGTTTATTTCTCATGTAACATTACGACTGATGCAGGTTGGCGAGGCTGCTCTTCCCATTGGGTTTTTTACTCAAAAGTGCTTTCTGGTCGCTTCCTACTCCTCCAACTCCTAGTGTCTGTTCTCTGTCTGCAGACATCAAATTCACCCTGACATTTGGCTCGAGGCCGTGGGAGGTGAAAACATTTTTAACAAGAGCAGTGGCAATTTCATACATAATTCCTGTGCATATTCTATCAGCAGAAGCCTAGTCACAGGGCCACATCTACAGGAAATCTGGGAAATGTAATCTCTAGCTAGGTGACCACATGCTCAGAAAGAGACAGACAACTAAGGGTCTACGAAATAGCTGTGCAAACTCTTCTTTCTGTATGTGATAGACACGAGAACCCCAAGGCACAAAGGTAAGACTATAGATATAGTGAAAACATCAGTGGCTTCCAGGGGTTTGAGAAAAAAAAGCGACTAGGCAGAGCACAAAGAATGCTTAGAGCACTGAAGCTACCCCTTATGAATCTATAATGATGGATACATGTCATCAGACATTTGCCCAAATCCATAGAATGTACAACACCAGGAGCGAACCCCAATGTACACTATGAGTCATAGACAAAACGTCATACGGAGGACATTTTGTCTATTATCCATACACGTAATCATACATGTGTTTGAAGACACTTCACTAATATTAACACTTGATTGCTTTTTAGTGGTTTTATGGGAAAACATACCACTTTTTAAAGATTTTTCACTTTTTTAAAATATCAATTAAAATAAAGCTCTTTCATTCCACTATTCACTTGAAGAACAAAAAGTAAGGATGTGTGTCAGCAACTCAAAATGATATTTTCTTTGAAAGTGATTATTTTTTTTAACATTTGAAGAGCATAACATATTATTATTCCTCTCTACAGATATAAGTATGATTTAAAACGTCTCCAAATCACTTTGAAGTGACTTATTTCAATGGATCTGTACTGGACTTCAAAAGTTGGGAATTTAAATGCCTAATCGATGAAATATCATTATACTTTTATTATCATCGTTATCTGACAATGGGTACAGTTCAATGGTACCAGCCAAAAGTTCTCATCGAATTCTTAATTTGCCTAAATCTCCCAAAACTGCCCCGGAAGAGTAAAACTGAGCAGACAGGTGTGACTAAATTACAGGGAATCTCACTTGGGATCCTAGTTTACAACAAACCCCTGGACTGAAGTCCACTTTACTTTCACCTGACATATCTGGACATGAGAAGGAAGCAAGCCCAGGACTGGCTTCCACCCAATGTCTCCAGTGGTGACTCGAGAGGGTTCTGCCCCAGGGTGGCTGCACCAAGGCCCTCTGTCCAGGTGCTCACTCATTACCCAAGCCCCCTCTGAATCATGCTGGACAGCCCTGTTGCAGCTACCCCACAGCCCTGACCTGAAACAATATCCCAGGAATCTGCGCCATCAGGCTGGATCTCTAAGGGACCCTTCTTTCTGCTCAGCTGAAGAAATTCATCACTAAAAGAAACGTGTTTCTGCTAGAGCAGAGGCACCCTGTGCTCCTGAGGGCCAAAGCTTTGGGCTCATTGCTACTTCCAGTGTTGGTTGGTATACGTCGCTTATAGGCAATACAGACTTAAGTAAAAGGAATTTCCCGGGAATTTTAATGCTGGCAATTTCATTTTCTATTTTTACTTTGCATTCATGGGCTACCTACAAATCAGACTTAGGGGATCCCAAGTGAGGAGATGTACATTTCATTATTTCACATGCGGGCATCATATCCGTGTCAACAGGGGTTACGCGGTCCCGCTGCGGCCAGACTTCTCCCTCTTCACATCTTCCTTTTTATTCTCATATAGCTATAACTAAAAAAGTGCTTCTGTTCCCAACCAATCCACCTATTAACTTTTTAAAAGACAAAGTTATTCTTCTTATAGTAGGCGTATTTTATTAAGGAGATGTCTCATAACAGAAGAGTAAAACGAACGCTTGCTACACAATGTTTTAGTTGTATGTGTGTCACTCATAACTTGTTCTGCCTATAGATGTTGTTGTCTTGTAATGAAGCTGCTGAAAAGACAGAATCTCTATAGGATAATATCATACAACAGTAACACTGAATAAGCATATTAAAATTTTAAATCAAGCACATCTACTAATTGCCAGTGTGTTCTTGTAATAACAAAACACACTTAATTTTCTAGGAAGCTATAGTATTACTAATGTGTAATAATGTGGTTTAATTTGGCTCTGTCTGGAAATACAATGCCAGTGAGCCTCAGGTTAGGTTGTCATTGGCTAGAAGCCATGGCCTTTCATCTCAGGTCTGAGTTCTGGATCTCACATCCAGCGTGGAAGAGACCAGAATCTATCATATGAAGAGAAATGTCCCTTATACCTTCTGTACACTTTTGGAATCCTGAAGACCTGCAAAATACAGCCGCACAAATCAAAGACCTTGTTAATTATTTTTTCCCTTAGGATTTCAAAGCCTGTCTTAAAAACAGCATTTCATTATGAAAGAAGCCCCCAATGACTATGGGAGGAGGAAGAAAGTTAAAACTTTAAGAACACACACACTAAAAAAAAAGAATCTTCTTTGGATCAAAGTATTGACATTTTGTCCTACAAATCTATTTTAGAATGCTGTGAATACATTCAGAATACCAATATATTCTTTTTTTCAACATCTTTATTGGAGTATAAATGCTTTACAATGTTGTGTTAGCTTCTGCTGTATAACAAGGTGAATCAGCTATACATATACATACCTCCCCGTATCTCCTCCCTCTCACATCTCCCTCCCACCCTCCCTAACCCACCCCTCTAGGTAGACACAGAGCACCGAGCTGATCTCCCTGTGCTATGCAGCTGCTTCCCACTAGCCATCTATTTTACATTTGGTAGTGTATATATGTCCATGCCACTCTCTCATATAGTCCCAGCTTACCCTGCCCCCCTCCCCATATCCTCAAGTCCATTCTCTACATCTGCATCTTTATTCTTAACCTGCCCCTAGGTTCTTCATAACCATTTTTTTTTTTTTAGATTCCGTATATATGTGTTAGCATACAGTATTTGTTTTTCTCTTTCTGACTTACTTCACTCTGTATGACAGTCTCTAGGTCCATCTACCTCACTACAAATAACTCAATTTCATTTCTTTTTATGGCTGAGTAATATTCCATTGTATATATGTGCCACATCTTCTTTATCCATTCATCTGTTGATGGACACTTAGGTTGCTTCCATGTCCTGGCTATTGTAAATAGAGCTGCAGTGAACATTGTGCAGAATACCAATATATTCTTGAGTACTCTGCCAATTCAAGAGTATTTTCTTTTAATTTTTCATATCAAATATTTTCAAGTTGTTGGTGAAATGATACACATATATAAATTTGTGTTTTTTATTTACTGCAACTCGTAATGATTTAGAAGTATTAAAGTTTGGTGAAAGATTGAACCTTTAGTCCTGGAAAAAGGATCTCATGAAACACTAATTTTTCAAATCTATGAAATAAAGAATTAAAAGAGCATGAAATTCAGGAAAGAAATGCAAAACTATGTGGCTATACCCTGTTATAGTCAAAATATCATCACTATTGTTTATGCTGAAGGTAGTCATCCAAATTCTCTGATCTGTGTGTTAGTGGAAAAAATATAAGTGAGTGAGAAGAGTCTCTTGGATCTCATTCTAGTTCAAGTTTTTTGTTGCAATAACAGAAAACAACTAAAGTGAGCCCTTGCAAAATAATGAAAACAATTATAATTTGTTTTTAAGTAGGGAGAAAAAATTTAAAAATAAATACATCTAAGAGAAGGAAATAAACAGAGCTGTTCCAGAGTCTGTCGGCTTTGACCCTTGAACTGTACCATTAATTTATCTAAGATCCCAATTCCACATCTTTATGCTTCTCAGTACAAATTGTACTCAGACAAAGAGAATATGATTGAGCTTAGTAAATGGTGGGCTGTGCTATGATGAAAAATATACGTGACGTGAGCCAGACAGTTCCCAGGAAATGGGCCAGTCAGGCACTCGAGGAGGTGCCCTACAGCGCAGTGGAGGCTCCGGTTCCGCATGTGATGTAGGCGATGCTGCATCCAGTGTTTAAGGGTTCCCTCCTCTGAAAGGCTTTGTGGCAGGACTATTCGTAAATATTTTACTTTTCTTCAGATAATACTTGTTATTCCTTGACTTTAATGTGAAGAAACTGTGGCTCAGAAATGTGCCCAAAGCAACAAAGCTGATGAGAAACAGAACTTACGTTTCAAGGTTGGGTCCACCTGACTCTAAATCCTTCTTGGAAGAAATGGCATTTCTTCGAAATCCCTTCCATTTTCATCAGAGTGTCCTGTGTTCTATAAAGTCACAACTGGAACACAGGATCTAATGAGAACAGCATATAAAACATAAAACCGTCTCTTTTCTTTGGTTATCTTCAGAATGATTCTTAGATGAAAGAAGTCACAGAGGATAAGGTTACAGGAGACGGTTATGGAGCCAGACTGTTAGATGCTAGATGTCACCTTCAGTTTCTTCAAATATAAAGTGGAGATAATGATGGCATCTGCTTACAGGATTGCTATATGGAATACATAAATCAATCTGTGGAAAATATTTACAACAGTGCTCAGCACGGACATGTAAAGTGATACATGTTTATATGATTTTTATTATAATTTGATTTATTATTGCTATTTTTATTTTGCTTCACGTGTCAGATGAAAAATTTATTTTTATTCTTTACTCCCTTTACATTGGAATGTAGTCTTAAGGAGCCCACCTCGGTCTCATATAATTTGTTTTTGCCTTGAGGAGTTGACAAAGAAAGAGCTTTGTTGTGAAGGTGACTCCATTTCAGAACAAGGGGCCAGAGAATTATTAAAGATAATAATAGGATTGTCTTATACTTAATATTTAAGTTATTTATTATTATTAAATGTATTATTAATTCAATATTAAATATTTAGATAAATGTTAACACTGGTCAAATTCTCATGAGACTTCAGTTTGTCCTCATGCCAATTCATGAGAAGTGAAACTTGCAAGAAGGAAGCAGAGAAAGAATTTTGATGTTCACTCGGTCGTCAGTTCACTAAAGTCAGAGAGAATGAGAATCAGGCTGAAGACAAACAGATTTCTAACGGTGGGCCTGGGACTCCAGCCCAGATTTCTTGGGTTCTTCTGCACCTGGCACCATCTCGATGAAACGTGTCACATTTCCTGATCCTTCGTACTTCAGCTTGACCTTCTCCAAGATGTATTATTTGGGCACATGAGTCTTAACCACAAAAAACATACACCTAAGGAGATTTCTCTTCCACAGTCATCATCTTCGCTGAAGTGGAAGGCTGCTGAGCAAGGGGATAGGATGACCAAATACATAATAGAAAAAACATACACACACAGGCAAATATATTTAAATTTTCTTACATATGACAGGAAAGGGCTCCAAATGAGAATTTCAGATGATTAGTAAGGTAACATTTTTGTGACTTAGGGAAGGCAATGATATCCCTCACTTTAATGCCAGTGTGTGGCAATTTCATCTTTATTCTGGTGAAATATTTTAACGACTGCACTTATTAAATTTTCCAAAATATCACAGGCTAAATCTTAATCTCCTATAGTTTTACCAGGGTTGTCTCATAATCACATGTTGCTACTACAAATATCAAAATATTGAGATACACTATAATAAAGACTTTTCAAAAAAAATTATGACCAGTTTCTGAAGGAGACTGCATATTAAAAAAAAGAGAAAAGTTGAAGAAATTCCTGTAGCAGTAAATAGCAGAGTGTTAATATGTAGCACAAAGTACCTTTACATATGCCCATGATAAAATGATACATTAATATACTTGTTAGTAGTAAAATATTGTGAAAACATGTAAGTGAAATGTAGGTAAAAATCACCAGTATTCTCTCCACCTCAAACATTATTCCGGCTCCTACAATATATATGTATAACTACATTATATAAATGTGTTCAAAGTGCATAACATGTTTCATAAGCTATTTTTATTCCACTCAATATCTTCATATGTGACTACATTTATGAATAAAATATAATCCTAAATGGCTGCTTCATGTCCTATTTTAAGTATTCACCATCATTTACTCGACCAAATCTCTACTATAAAATAAGTATTTTGTTTTCAATTTCTCATTATTCATAAACAGAGTTGCAGTGAATATGCTTACAGGTAAATCAATATGTAAATTCTTGTTTATATTTAGGATAAAATCCCAATAACAGAAGACCTCGCCATGCACTGGTATGATTAATGTTTCCAATAAGCATGTCAAATGAGCTTCCATAAAGACATTTACCTTCCTATCAGCAGTGTGTGGGTTGCTTCTGCTCTCCTGCCAACGTTAGATCATTTCAAAAACCCCGCCTCGTTAACCATTTAATGGGTTAAAAAAGTGCTGTCATATTTTGATGACAATCTCTATTGGAACTATACTTATGTGTGTATGTGTATATGTAGATATGTGTATATGCATGTGTATGCATGCAGGTGTAACACATATATGTAGACTTGTTTGCATATGTGTATGCATAAATGCATGTATATATGTGTATATGTGTACACATGTGTACACTCGTATATCTGTGTGTGTGTGTACCTTAACATTCAAGGTCATGTACTTTAAACGGCAGCTTTATCATGGACCTCCATATGATGAGGATGCTTTGTCAACTTAGAGTTAATATCCTTTTAAGGCACCAACTGAATGGGAAAGAGGAAAATTAAGTGTGAAAATAGGAGGGTGGCACAACACTCCCGTCCAGGGGGTAAAATCCAGATATTTCTACTCGGCGACGTTAAGTAGGTGAAAGACAGGGAACTTCAATTGCAGCTGCCGAATTTGGTGTTGCCGTCTCCCGAGTTTATGAGAATTTTTCATTTTTCTTTTAAGAGGGTACACCCGTCTTCACTTTTATTTATTATTATTATTTTAGGAAGTAACCCCACATGTGCCTCTTCCCAAGTTCTCAGGGGTGCTTTTCCCCAGCACACACGGACGCCCACATCTGATGCTGCCCTGACACAAATGTGTGATTTGGGGGAAGAAAGGGAAGAAGAACTTACATTTGAAATAATTGCTGAAATTATAAACTCCTTGAAACTGATCTCTTCTTTCACAAATGACCTTCTCAAGGCTGCAGCCGCCTCTTGCCTCTTGCTCTCCCCAAACCCTTACACAGGACCGGGGTGTCCCTCCCCCTCTCTCATGTCCCCCATAATCCTTCCCCGATGGACAGCAAGGCAACTGTGTTGGTTTCCCCTGTTTTCATCCTCCTGCCCTTCTCCATTTACTGGCAAAATTAAGGCTTACCTAGGTCATTAGAAAGTTGAAAGGCTGTTATAAAATTCAAACTTCGGCATTCACAAACATATATTTTAAAAGGCCTGTTACGTTTGCTCAATTAAATCATTACCTCTTTTTATCTGACACATTTACCATGAATAAGCATTCTTGTTTTTTCCTTCTCATTTTAAATTTTCTTGCCAGTACGGCTAGAATGACCAGGAGAAAGGATGGCTGAAATGTTGCTTCCCCAGGACCAGCTCCATAGACATTCTCCTGTAAAGGTTTGCCCTGCTGGCCTTTTATAATGCACGGGCCCAAGGGCAAGTTCCAAGGCTCTGGCTTTTTGTTAGTTATGATGTTGTTGACCTTAGGGCTTTGGTGCGCATATGTGTAGGGTGTGTGTGCGTGCCTGTCTGTGTGTGCATCTGCCTGTGTGTGCCAGAACCCATGTCTGTGCCTCAACCACAACCAGAGCAGACTCTGGGAGCACAGAGCAAGCATCTCCCCACCAGGTGGGTGGGCCTCCTGATTTGCTGCTCTTCCTGAAGGGTTTGCTTGGGTTGAATTCATATTCACGGGGGGACAGTAATTTAGCTCCAGGACCTTCCCATCGGAGGCTGGTGGCCTGCAGGTTGGATTCTACTGAATTCCTGAATTTCCTCCTTCCCCAGTCACAGGAAATGTAGGAATGTTTCCATGCCGTTTCAGCGAGTTCATGTACATTCAGGAGAGCAAAAGGTGATGGACTCATTCTGTACTTCACTTTTATAATTATCCAAATGGGGCTTCCCTGGTGGCGCAATGGTTGAGAGTCCGCCTGCCGATGCAGAAGACACGGGTTCGTGCCCCGGTCCGGGAAGATCCCACATGCCGCGGAGCGACTGGGCCCGTGGGCCAAGGCCGCTGAGCCTGCGTGTCCAGAGCCTGTGCTCCGCAACGGGAGAGCCCACAGCAGTGAGAGGCCCGCGTACCGCAAAAAAAAAAAAAAAAAAAAAAAAAAGTATAATTATCCAAATGCAGGACAGCAGGTCTTTAGGTAAATTATTTTTCCCTCAAAGACATTTACAAGCATCTCTTTGTATTCACTTCTCACTTTTTTTGATCTTTTCTTCCTTTTGTAAATTCCAAGGGCTTCCTTCCCTACCACTTTGTACAATCACAGAGGCCTGTAGAAATGAGTGTTTTGTGTACAGCAAACACTGCTGTGTTTACATGAGACAGGGCTCCGTGTGTCTCACATGGATCCCGACTTCCAGGCACACGATCACCGTCCACAAGGACAGGTCACACGGGGGCCGAGTCCAGCCCTGTTAACTGGGTCAGTTGCCAATTCTGATTGTGTGGTAGGCACATCTTTACAGAAAATTCTTATTCCATTACGAAGGAGCATGGATGAAGTGACTGAGTTTCCTGAAGCATCAATCTGACCATGTCCCTTCCCATCTCAAATACCTCAGCGATGTTCTAAGGCCAGACGCCCTACTGGAGAGCAAAGTCCAGAGTGAGGAAAAGAAACGTTTCTGTGCAATTTCTCCCCTTCCAGCCTCTTCACTTCTCTTCATTTTAACAAGACTTGCCCTTCACGTAATCATTTGCCTCTGCGCTTTCACCCAGTTGTTGTGTTTTCCTCCCTGGAAGGCCCTTCTCCTTCTCCACGCTCACGTTTAGATTCTATGCTTTCTAAGAACATTCCAAGTGCCTGTCCCGTCAGAGGACCTCTGTGAGTATCAGCAGTGGACTTGGCCTTCTCACCAGTTAAAACCAGTGTCTTCCTCCTCTTTAATCCACAAATGCTCAGAAGTACTTTATAAGCACATTTTTGCTCAGTTGGTTGACTGTGAGTGAAATGGGGTGGAGAGAGGCTTTGGGGTTATATTTGACTCATAGCCCTGCTACATTGGGGCTTTATAACGAATTTGCTCTACATGAATCTTCCCTAAATTTGGTCTTTTCTGTGAAGAATGGGATGCTGACCACTGTGGCAGGTACCGCTGGTTGGTTGATCCAAACCTGTGCAGGAGTGTAGAGGCTGGAGAGCTAAAAACTGTGTTTTTCAGACTAATAGAGGCAAAGATACTAGAAGTACTGTCACTTCTGTCCATCAGAGTTACTTGGAATGTTGGAATGGATCCTAGGGGGTAGAGGGGGTTTGTGGGACACCCATTCTGTGATGTGCTCTGGGAGCCAATGGCTGCTTCATGAGTTCATGAATTAACTATCATGTCCTGATTCCACAGGCCAACGGCTTCCTTGATGGTGTAAGTCTAGTCTGCGTGTTATCAAGGTAATCAACCCTGAAACCTCAGCCTAGATTGGTTTTCTTCAGTCCTTCTGACAATCGGTAGCCTATAATAAATCCCTTTTTGTTTAAATAAGCTAGAACTGATTTCAATCTGTGTGATTGAAACCAGAGTCATACAACAACTTTCCAGGATGTTTGTGGCAATTAAATGAAATAATACCTATACTTACTTACAATAATCATTTACAAATAGAGAACGCATTACTTTTTTCCAATTAAAAATAATCTTACTTCGTTAATCCCATATTTCTTAGGTGTGGGATAGTCTGATGCAGGCTCATTGAGGATGAGGCCCAGGGTTGATTCATCTGTCCATTGCTCTAAATACCCAGCACAGTGTATTTCTACATGGCTGACACCCACTAATACATTTTGAATTAAGAGAGGTAAAGAGTAATAAGGAATATTTTTCATGCAACTAATACATTTTTAAACTAATAAACTGTCACGAGCCATTGTAAATTTTGACGTTTTTAAGGAAGAAACATAGAAAACTCCACTGCTTATTCTTGATTTTTTTTTAACCTCAGTGACCAAACAAAAAGCTAAAAATGTGACCTACGCAGCTTGGTTTTAATTTACTCACTGGATGCTTTTTCCACTGATGGTACATTTCAATGACAAAGGGAAATAAATACAACCATTGTTTAGGTTTGTTTTTAGGAGAAGTGCTCTGAAGTCCTCTTGTAAGATGCTTCATATGAAATGCCAGAGAATATTTCTACATAGAAAGTGTGTGCTTCATTTAAATATGCTAAAAAGAGGACAGGAGTTCCATCAGTGGTCCTGCCAGTGACAGGGGCAAATGGTCCTAATGCAGTTCTACCAAAGGTACGACAAATCTCATTTGATAATTTTCCTCACCTCCTCAAGGGCATAGTTGACCCGCTTATGTACAGTTTCTGTAAAGGCCGGTGGAAAACAAGCCCAATTCCTATTTGTTTCTGACGCTTTGAAAAGAATTATTTATTGCTTTGATGGGAATGTGCTTCTCTCTCCTCATACTGAACCTTAGCACTGTGCTTCTGGAATGATAATAATCTATTTCTTTCCTCACACTACTGGGCCCACAGTGACCCCGTCTGACCCAATTGAAATTGATTTTGTTGTTGAACTCCTAGCTGGTGCAAATTAATCTTAGATCCATACGAGATCAGGGAAGCAAGACAGAGAGTACAAAGACCTCAAGTACTGAGGGAAAAATTAGTTCTGGAGAAGGTATTTTAAGTTTGGCAAGATAAATGGCCACAATGACTTGCTTTGATAGAACATCTGCAGGAAGGGGGAAGAGAATGACAGGGCCTCTCGGAGAAAGGCTGTAATTTAATAGCCTAATTTCCTGCCCAGCCCTGCAAAAGTATCTGCTCCTGAGAGCTGATGGAAAACACCAGGGGTTTGATTTGGTCCCTAGTGTGGAATAAGCTGAGACCCATCTTCCTCTCAGACTCTTGAGGCAACATTACTTAGCAGGCCAGGTTTCTGACGCCTCATTATACAGTAAGCATTTGAAGGTTTTACTAAGTTTATCCCCGACCCCCAAGAGGGATTGGTGATGCCTATCTGCCATGTGACACCTATGTTCATCCTCCATTTAGTGGAGGAAAGTGATTTTGTTCGGGGAGAGCTTTTATAACTTACTATTTCCCCTAATAAACAAATACAGCTGTGTTTCCTCATAGTTGAAACATGCATCTCTGTCTTTAAAAGGGTCCCCGCGTCCACATCTAAGCTCTGCTTACTTTTTACATCCTCCCCACATCTACTAAAATAGCTCTAGTACACATTTTCTGATTCTTATAAAGGGACCGTTCTAATTAGTTCTCTAACACACTGACCTAATTTCCACTCTTTGCATGGTTCCCCTCTGAAAAGTACACTCTTTGACTGGCCTTGGGGAAATCCAATACTCGGGGTCCTGCTGCCTGTATTGGATTACGGACGCTCCCTGATTCCTGACTCACCGTGCTGAACACAAGGACCAGTGGAACAGACAACGTGTGTGCGCTTGGTACTTGCAGGCTTCTTAGCCTTGAAATGTCAAGATCAGAGTAATGGATTCTGAAGTCACTGTTTTATCAAAATGAAAACCAGGGCTCCACTGCTCCCCTAATCACCCCAAATTTCATCTTCACACAGATGCCATCGTCCTTTTAATTTCTATCTAAAAATTTTTACACAAATAAATTTTCAAAAAACCTTTGAGTGACACTAATGCCATGCTATAATTAAAATGTGATGACACTGGGATTTTCTTAGGGTTTTTAAACTTATTTGTTTTATAATAATGTTTAGCTGCCGAATACCAGTATTTAAAAACTTATCTCTTTACAATTATTTATTTTAGCTGAAAACAAAATAAGATATTAACTTTTTAAAATGTTTAATGTAATCAATTTAACATAATTGAAATCAGGGGCAAACCTGCTCTTTTCTTGGAACAATGTGTTACAATTTCTATTCTTCTACATGGATTCTATAATAATAATTTTAATGTATTGTAATGTTCCATATTTTGTTATTATTTACAGTATTGGAGAGACATATCCATTGTATATATTTATGTTTTTATTAAATGATTAGTTTTTGAATACGTTCTAGGAGTTCAATTTATGGAATGTAAAAGTATACAAATATAGATGATTCTTGCTATTTTTTGACATTTTTTTTTACAAAAGAGTTACATCAATTCTCAGAGCCACCAACAAAGGCTACCTGTTTATGCATGCATGTGTGTATGTGTGCACACATGACCAAATTGCATCCATTTATATTGCTCTTAAAAAATAAGGATTTGCAGTACCTTCCAGACTTCTTATACAAAAAGGCTCCACAGAGTATTTCAGAGGATTATTGCTCTATTCAATCTTCCACCAGTGAAAAAATAATTTAAATGGAAAATCTCATTGTAGTTGGAGAGGATCTGGCATAAAACCTACAATTTGTGGCCGGGCAATTCTATGATGCTCTTATTCAAAGAAATGATGTCTTTGCCTGTAAAACCAAACATGACCTCTGACTCTAATTCACTTGGGAGTATTTATTTATGCTTTTAAATAGGTTGCATATTAAGTTCATCATACGGGTAGTTTAAAAGAATGAAGTGAAAATATGTGAACTTAAAAGACACATTAGAACTCCTAGGAAATGGATAGAGTGTGAAAATGAAGCTATGACAGAACTATTTGCAAAAGAAAAGTATATGGCCGGCTCTTGGATTTCTGCATAAAGTACTCTGAATTATGAAAAGTTCTTTCTGCCTGAGAGGTAGTCCGTCACTGGATTAAATGCCAAATGGACCTGCTTGATTTAAGAGGATTCCATTCACTTGAAACTGAAAGACATTTAAAGACAGCTAAAGAATTAAGGATCCTTCTTTAATTTAAGAACAATACAATAAATTCCCTACATACAAATGACTTCTGTTCCGAGAGGGCATTTGTCAGTCTAATTTGTTCGTGAGTCCAATCTGTTAGTAAGTTAGCCTAGGTGTCCAACTAACACTATTGGCTCTATAGTACTGTACTGTAATAGGTTTATAATACTTTTCACACAAAATAATACAGAAAAAAACAAGCACAAAAAATAAAGAAAGGTTTTTAATCTTACAGTATGGTACCTTGAAAAGTACAGCAGTACAGTACAATGGCTGGCACACAGGGGCTGGCATCGAGTGAACAGCAGGAAGAGTTACTGACTGGAGGAGGGAGAGCAGGTGGGAGATGGTAGAGCTGAAGGATCCTCAACAACAGGAGATGGAGGGCAAGCTGCAATTCCACTCGCACCTGACATTGACGGAACACATATTCAAGTCTTTGAAAGTTTGCAACTTGAAGGTTCCTATGGAGGGGACTGACTGTAACACAAATTAAACAACCCTCCCACCCCAGTGGATGAATGTTCATGAGCACTCCACTGGCTGAAGATGTCAAGTCCAGGTGGGTGGCAATGCTTAAGCTTGAGGTTCCTCCACTATTTTTCTAAGAAAAATCTGAAATGTAAGCCTACATTTTCTTCCAGTGAGGGTGTGTATAAACAATGCTTATGATTTGGGTTTTCCTCAAGAAAATTCTAGGGAGAAATACTAAGCAAATTATTGGAATTGCCCCTAAAAGTCTAAGGTACTTCATTAGAGTCGGGGTATAAATACTGAGACCAGATCATTTATATGTCTTTGGCTTTTGTTTCTTAGCAGACAAAAATGCCAAAATGTCGATCTCAACAATCTGTTATTCCAAGGAAGCATTTCACGTGCATCGGGAAAGATGAGTTCCACATGCGCATGAAGCAATTCTTACAAATCCAAAATATCTAATGATAAGCTCATGATACATGAGCAGTTACTCTCTGGTTACTAATTGGTACAAAATGTTAGGAATCAGTGACATGTAGTGTTTACTGATTTAACCAGGCAAAGCAGGTTATGTTCACTTAGTCATGGACTAATCCTTCAGATAATCAATACTGTAATTACAGTATAGAAAAAAACAACAAGGAAAAGGAAGTTGTAATAACTTATTGTAAATGATGTATTTCTGGTGTCTCTGGAACATTTCCTAAATAATTACAGCTCATTATTTTACATTGTGCTTCACTCTGCAGATATAACGTATAAATCAGATGATTATCTAATTGGATTTGGATTCTTTCAAAAATTGTTAAATTTGTAATTTCTTCTTCTCACAGTGTGTTTGGGAGTCATAATACATGAGACAAATGGTTGGGAGAATAATTAGGGCTCAAGAATAAAGCATATGTTACGTTTAACCTTGGGAATATAGAGGTTGAAATGCAGAGTTTGTTTAACCTTGATTTTAAGATCAAATGAATAAAGTGCCTGCTAACAAGGAAAAAAAAAAGTCATTGTAATCATATAAAAGACCCACAAATTCACATACAGTTAAAAATTATCTCTATTATTTTACAATATTGTCAACTAATATTATACTCTTTAAAAGCTTTTACATTAGAGTTGACTAGAAAATAAAGAGTTTTATTTGATCAGTAATATACTCTGGGAAGGTCTGTTTCTCTGCCACTGTTTTTCTGGTTTGCTTTGAAGAAATCTCACTCTGGCTATCTCTTTTTGTTAATTCAGTTCTACAGTGGATAAATGAATCACATAACATAAGTAGACAAAGCACTTTCGGGACTGTTTGGGGCATTAAAGCATCCTGGAATTTCTGCCCAGTAATCTGTATAGGACACACAGCCATTTAGAACACGATCTCATACAAGTTTAGTTCAGTATTGCTCATCTGGGAATAGGGGAAATATAACTATCACAGACTTTTTTCCAGGCTGTGATTCCATTATTTAAGAAAGACAAGTAAATGCAAGGGAAGACAATCAAATAATTAATTTTGAAAAGCATCACTTACCCTGACACAGGGCACAGAGGGGACTGGGGGTGCTGGGAGCAGCGGCCACTCATCTTCCGCTCCTATCGCGCGATCCGCAATCCGCTCCTGATGCTACTAAGTCCCCTGGCGATCCACCACAGGACACAGCTCTTCATCTCTTTCCACTCAGACCTTTCCCGTGAAAGCGCAAGCCTTGTCTCAGCACACTTACCCCTAACCTGTGATAATGTGATATCACATCCTTACCCCTAATAATGTGATCTCAAAGGATGACTGAAAATGCAGTGAAAGTCTTCACGTAAAGTGTTGAGTTTGGTACTCAGCACAGGGTGAGAACTCAGTGGGGGCCAACTACTATTATTATTACTATTATTATCACCACCATTGTCTGTCATCGACATAAAATTAAGTTATAGAAAATTTCAAGCATAAACCACGCATTCAAACTTCCAGAGTTCCAAAATGAGGACATATGGATCATTAAATCCTGCCTCCTGAAAACATTCATATCACACAGTATTCTCCTGCCTTACTCCTGGATCTGGTTTATTGATTGATTGATCGATCAATTGACTGATTTGAACTATAGCTGGTGTACAGTAATATTATGTAAATTACAGGAGTACAATATGGTGATTCACAATTTTTAAAGATTATACTCCATTTCTAGTTATTATAAAATATTGGCTATATTCCCTATTTGTACAATATATCCTTGTACCTTATTTTATACCAAAGAGTTTTTACCTTTTAATTCCCTACAAGGGCACAGAAGGAACCTACCTCAACATAATAAAGGCCATATACGACAAACCCACAGCATGTTCTCTATATCTGTGAATCTGTCTCTTTTTTGTTCTATTCACTTGTTTGTTGTGTTTTTTTAGATTCCACATATAAGTGATATCATGCAGTATTTGTCTTTTTCTGTCTGACTTATTTTACTTAGCATAATGCCCTCCAAGTCCATCCATGTTGCCTCAAACAGAAAATTTCATTCTTTTTTTATATCTGAGTAATCTTCCATTGTATGTACATAAATGAAGATGCTATAGACAATGTTTGTTTCCCCCAAATCCATATGCTGAAGCCCTAATCCACAAGGCAATGGTATTAGGAGGCGGGGACTATGGGAGGTCCTCAGTTTATGAGAGCAGAGCCATCATGATGGGATTAGTGCCCTTATAAGAAGAGACGAGAGAGAGAGAGAGAGAGAGAGAGAGAGAGAGAGAGAGAGAGAGAGAGAGAGAGAGAGACAGACAGAAAGGCAGACAGGGAGAGGAACAGAGACAGAGAGAGAATCTCCCTCCGCCATGAGAGGACATAGTGAGAAGGTAGCCATTTGCCAAACTAAATAAGAGTGCCACCCTCTGACCATGCTGGTATCCTGATCCAGACTTCCGGTCTCCAAAACCATGAGAAATAAACTTGTGTAGTTTATAAGCTGCTCAGACTATGATACCCAGATATGAGGAGCATGTCAGGCCTGAAGGGGAGAGGTCGAGCAAGATGGCAGAAGAACCAAGCTCCAGGAGGTGGAAGGGTTCACACCTGATGAAGAAAGTGAGATGCACATGCATGCTGAGGTTGGTTCCCACGTTTTCTCTCCTTCTTTCTGAGTCCTCAGTCTTCTGGTCATGTTGGTTTTTCTTTTTTTTTTTTCAGTTGATCTCATTCTTTAGTCACTTCACAGTACTTTTTGAAGACCTGCCATGTACCAGATGGTATCCTGGGTGCTCAAGTTGAACAAGACAGAGAAGTCTCCCACCCTCAAGGAGCTTATGGGAGCTCCATGCCCCAGGTATCCACAGGGGAGAGGGAAAGTGAGGGGGCAGAAAAGGAAAATCACAAAAATAAGAGAGGTGGGGGCTTGGGGTGGGAGACAGAAGACATAAGCAGAGGCAATATTTCTCTTCTTCAAATCAGGAACATATAGGTCTGGGTGAATTCAGTGCCACATCTGTGGGTCTGTGGGTGATCTCTCTCTCTATCTCTCTCTCTCTGTGGACATAGAGAAAGGGACAAATTCTACTTTGTTGCCACCCAAATTCCACCTCCACTCCTGGGGAGTGATAGATGGGTCCACACTGGCCTTCCCTCCTCACAGTGGGATAGAGGATCACTCCCTTTGCAGGGCAGCCATATAGCTTCTCATACTGAAATTTGCCTTCTACTCTTTTACCATTTCTTCTCTAGATCTGAGATCCTCAGGACACCCTTCCCCCTATGGGAACTTTTCTTCCAAATGAAGTCCTCCTTGGAATCACAATATGTAAGACAGGTAGTTGATCTGCTGAGTGCTGAGGGCAAAGTGTCTCTCTGAACAGTTTCCCTGTGGTCGAAGCACTAGTGGCTTCCATTGACATAAAAGGTGACCATGTGTTGTGTCCTGCCCGGGACTGTTCTGGTTTATGCTTACTGTCCTTCCATTACTGTGAGTACTGCCCTCTCTCACTCTAATAGCATCTGGTATAGACAATAAATAAAGTTCATGGTCAGTCTATTGCTAATCATTTGGCATCCAGAGACCTGTTTAAAGTCATACAATTAGTTAGCCACAGTCAATAATGAACCCAGATTTCTTGGGTGCCCCCTCTTAATCTTCAGGATTTTCTCTCTATGAATAGAAAAATTTCTAACCAATGTCTCAGGTGATAGCAGTTAGGCTGGTCAGCTTCTGGAGGCTGAGGAAGAGCAGTGGATCTGCTTCCATATTAAAACATAATAATAATAAACCATCTTGCTGTATGTTAAGAGTTGGCTAGAAGTGTGAGGTATACATAGTGCTGAGCTCAGAGAGCACACAGTTTCAAAACTAATCCCCATACCGAAATAGGAATACATCTCAAAACAATTGAACCAGTCAAGTTGTACGAGGCCCTAGGTGTTTGAAACAAAAAATTATTCAATTCTTTCTGTCAAATTACTCACTGGTAGTTGCAGTTCCCAAAGGCTGCTATCTGGGAACCCATCTAGGTCAGCTCAACCAGGAAAGAGGTTTTCCAGATACAACCATCGCATTGAATGCAATGCAATTTGTTAAACGCTCACAGCCACCTGATCCTGGACCATGCTGCTGTCCCTTTATTTCTCTCCTGTCCACTACCCCCTGGACAGTGCAGGCATGTCAGACTGCATGTGAGCTGGGGGGACAGGCCCTGGATTTGCCCATCAGTCACAGGGGAGCTCCTACAATCCTACCCAGAGGGCTTGAAACTAATACCGAGGCTGCATGATTTATACACAGGATTAAACCTGGGGAAATGAAGCTCTTGACTACCATTAACATTGTTGGTTGGTTGTTTCACATTTAATTCTAAATTGGCACCTTTACAAGCTTGGGGACAAGGGAAGATGGATAACAGTCAGATAGGGTTATGTAGGAACTCACTTCGAACACATGCAGAGCAGTCCCTCAGATACCTTCCTGCTCGTGGCCAGACAGTTCTTCACATGGACAAGAAATCTCTGTCCATGTAGTACAATAACATATGGCCAACTCCTGCCTTACTGTCCTGACCCTGGTCCTCACCTGACCTCTGCTCTCCGTTTATGGCAGAGATGAAGCTTGCCTGGGACTAAGGCTATCAGAATGAGTTCATTGCCATTTCTCCACCCAGGCCTCATTGACTCTTACGCAACCAGAACAAGGACCGCTGGTGCTTTGGATTCCACAACCCTAGAATTTCTCCACCTGTAATTCTGATGTCTGGGTTGTACAGTGGGTTAATTACGTAATATTTTAATGGTGGGGCATCTTTAAGGTTCTGTGAAACTACTGAATTGTCCGTGGTGTGGTCACCTCCTTTTACTGACGTGCAGAGCCTTTACTTTCCTGTACATGCCCTGGGTTTTCAAGGTAACAAGGAGGGAATCTGCATGAGCAGTCGCCCTTCCCAGGGACCCTGGTTGCAAACAGATCTCCTGTTTGTTTTCTTGTTGTGTTGTGCCCTGAGGATCTACATAGGTTTGCAGGGACATGTGGAGAAATGTGAGTGTGTCTGGGATACAAAAGGGCAGCATAACCCACCCACGTTTTCCTTATACTCATTCCTCACTCTAATGAGATCCTTGGGGGCAAAGGCAGTTGAAAATGAAAATAAATAAATAAGCCAACCTCTGGTGGCCACACAGGAGGCAAACCTGAGACCCATCCTCACTATAAATAGGGTCTATTAAGTACATCTCTGTACAAATATAGGGCAAAGCATTAGAAACCCTGTTTTTCAAGGAGATATAAAAAATCTTGTTTACTACATGTTTGAACACTTCTAGAAAACCACTAAGTTTTCTAAGTATGTAAGGAAATGGCTTGTGCCTGCTTCCCCATCCATTTCTACAATAAAAAGAAAGCCAAGTGTCATGCAGGTAAACACACTTGTCACTAATCACTCTGCAACTTAAAGGGTGGTCATATACTGCTGGGTGCCCAGCAAACTGATGGTTGTGTTTGTGGTTTCTAGCTTTGTCATTCATTGTTTATAGTTAATTTCTTGGTTTTCTCTCTTCTTTTCTTTTTCCTTTTGGAGGAGTGCACATCAGAACACAATTTGCAGTGGAACCACTGACACCTAAACTTTCAACTCTAGAATATTTGACAACCTGTAATGCACAGAAAGGCTGCCACCCACAGGTTTTGGTTTTGTAACTTGAGAAACTTTGGCTGGCCTAAAGCAAGTTAAAATCTGTAAAGATCAGTGAGTCTTGCCTTTTCAAGCAAAATTATACTTGGATATTTTTTTTAGTTTTATTGAGATAGGACATTGTATAAGTTTAAGGTGTACAGCATGATGATTTGATGCGTGTATATACTGGGGAATGATTACCATGATAAGGTCAGTTAACATCCATCACCTCACATAGTTACACATTTTATACTTTAATTCAAAAAATTAGTGAGAAAGGGAACTTAGATCACATTAGGATGAAGATGACTGATGTGTTTTCCCACTCCCTTTTCCAGGCTAAATGTAATGCCAAGGGACACAAAATGTCACTCACACAACTTTTGAGCTGAGCCTGAGGGCAGGAGTGGAGTTGGTGAGCTTTCTGAAAGGCCCTGGACCTGGGATTTCCATGGCTCTCTGGAAAAGAGTGATGACCGCACAGCACCTGTCAGGTACCCAAACTGGTCAGGTGCAACAGAGAGCCATGCCAGCAGCACGGTGGGAAAGATCACTTCCCTTTCTTTCTTTTGCCCACTTCACCCAGAGAAGTGATTGTGGGCTATGCTGACATCCAGGTGCATTCTTCTCAACCTTATTTGGGGTAGGAAGTGGCAAGCTACTGCCAACCTTTTATCGACAAAATAATTTTTATGCAAAGGACTTTGGATTGGAGATTTGTATCATGTTCTTTTGCTGAATTCCTGCACCTGTCTTTGGGAAATACTCACACATTTCTGCCTTAATATCTTGCATCAAAACAATAGAATACAGTCTTAATATTAGTGGCATTTGATCCCCAGAAAAGGTATTTTTTAAACGTCTCCCACTTTGGGTATTTGGTTAAAGAGAGGGCATATGACAACTCAGAAACCCTTATGGGGTTGCATGCCTAGACCCACGTGAGGGGTACTAGAGTTATAACTCACATGCACCACTACATTTTTCTTAGAACATTGCGAGACAATGTAAATAATGCCCTTTAAATATGGACAATTGGCTCTTTCTTATACTTATAGCAGTGAAAATTAAATTTTCCATTAGCCAGTTTGGATTGTTTCTTATTTTCCAAATACATCTCTCTAGGAGATAAGCAACTCCCTTACTGAAGAGACATTTTTGTCTTAATCAGATGGAAATTAGGGATCAATTTGTTGATGAGGGGCATGAAGGGAAAATTTTGAGCTTCACATCCATTGATCATTAAAAAGATGTCTGGTGCTGGCACATAGGTCCAGAGCAATTAAAATGGCAATGATGTTTCCACGAGGGATAGTGAGTATGGGGGAGAGAACTGGTCTTCAGGGCATCTAGCCTTGCTCTGTCACAGTAGAGATGTCCTTGGCCCCAGTGAGTTTCTCCACTTTACACTCAAAGTAACATTTTAAGAGCAAAACATGGTGTAGGATTTGTTTTCCCAAAAGATAAACTACCATTTAAGAGTTCTCATTCTAGGAAGTTAGATGTGACATAAAATTTCCACACAGTGTAAGGATTTCTTTTTGAAAATAACTCTTAAAAAGATCACAATTTCCTCTACAACTGAAGATAATCCATTGTGATGTTGTTTGGTTTACCTGAGCATGAAAACCAAAAAGCAACTAAAATGTTAGATAAATCATCAAAAAATGCAGCTCACACAATATCACCAAGCCTCTCAAATTAGATACAGCGGTTGAATTTCAACCTTACGGCAGCTGTAACAAATATCTTGTGTGTGTCAGCCATTTATTGAAAGTCATTATTATTCTAAAATCAGCAAGTTTTCAGTGTCTTTCACATTACTGACAAGTTTTGATTAATTTGAGCACAAAAACAACAAGAATTGTTTTCGACTGGCATTTTGCTTTCTGGGGGAAAGTAAATCCACCACTTGATCTGGTCTTCCATCACAAGGAAGTACATTTTAAGATGCTCACACTCAAATTCTGCTTCATGTGTCAGCATGCAGTTAGCTTTCAAAGCCTTAGACACTTACCTCTACAATACCGTGTGGCCATAATTGAGCATTTTGCAGACCCAAAGGATCTATAATAGTACCATTTTTCACAGAAAGACTCCATTACCTTCTCAGACTCTAATTACCACTCAGGGGGTTCAGGTTTACGCTCTGGGCTCAATTCTGGCCCTTTGAGAAACAGAGACCTGAACTGTTGAATCATTCTGGATGTCACTGCAGTTATCAGAAGCTGGGATATTAATCACGGCCATCATCCTGGGTACCACGTGGTATTGTTGCCTGATTTCTCTCAGTAGAAAATCAGAGCTGAAGACCAGTGGGCTCTGTGCTCTGTGTGTTTCCTGCATCCCATTATTCTGTTCTCCCAACTATTCCAAGATGTAAGCATTTTTCTCACCCACACTGCATAAGCGAGGCAACGGAAGCTTCAGGAAGTGATGTCTAGCCACCACGCTCAAAACCACAAGGATTAGAAATGATGGATCAAGAGGCACCTTGTGTCCCGTGTGACCCCAAAGTCTGAGCTATGCTGCTCTGAAAGTGCATTCACACCTGGCCAACTCCATGGCCTGGGGTCTGTATTCCCAGAGCAAGTTTAAGAATGGAATGCTAGTCAGACGCACAGCTGCAAGGACCAAAGTGGAAAATGTGTTTTGAGTGACCTTCCTGGAGAATATTCTGCTCTATCCATTTGTGTTTACTCTTTCCCAAACGTCAGCCACCAGATGTAACCTTGTAACTTGTTTTTCTTCTTGTGGTTACTGCTGAAGGTGGGGAGAGTAGAGACCTTGATCTAATTTTTGTTTTTTGCAGTCATAAATACTTAACGAACTGTGTTCCGGTGTCCTTTTTAAGCACTTCTGAAAAGCATTATTTTTTTAAGGAAATGACCTTAAATTCCTGGCCACACTTAAATGATCCAGTAATGAACATTTGATCTAAAGGGTGTCAAGGAAAGTCCCAACTCCCAGAAATGCAGGGACAATAGAATGGAGAGGAGCAGGTGTGGGACGAAAAAGAAGTGACATTAGACCATGGAGGTATCTGAACGCTGCACTGAATGCTGCTGGACTAAGCAGCTTGGACTTTATAAAGCTCCCAGTGAATGGTGAAAACACAAAGGTTCCCTTAGCTCTGTCTTTTAAGAGACCTGGCCTTCCACACATACACACATTCAGTAATTCCCAGGTTGACATTTTCTTTGCTCTGATTCTCCTAGAGTTTTCTGACCTTTGCATAACTGCTGGAAGGGAGGCTGCTTGTCTGCAGCAGTGTGTGTCTCTTAGAGTGAGGGGGGATGGGCAGGGTGTCAGGAACTGGGATTTGAGGAGCTTTGCCTGCATTAAATGCTTCTAATTTTGGAGCAGAGCATGAGTGGAGAGAGAGCCATGGGGGCCAATTAAGAGGAGACAGTGGACTCCAGGGACATTTGGCTCAAGCCATGTGGCACCACAGCCATGTCATTTCCAGGTTGGCCTGTGATTGTGCATCTCGCTTCCCAGGGAGAGGTGCAACGAGAGAAGATGAAGAAGGGAAGGAAATGTCCCACAGGGAAAAAAGGAAGAGAGCAGCCTCAAAGTGACACTGCTTCAGACATGCTGTGTGTTCAGGATGCTAGGCAAAGGTGAGGTCTGCTCTTCAATACCTAAGGGTTTTGCTGTCAAAACAATGGTGAGAGCCTACGTCTTCATAATGGATGGTGTGTGCAGGGACTTTTCTGTGTCATCTGAGAGTACAGCACAGCCCCCTCACATCCAGTCAGCTATTCGATGGAAACTTCTCTCAGGTGAAGCTTAAAATTATGCAAACAGAAGAGCAGAATGTACACACTCAGTTTCTACCATCTTCCAAAGGAGTCAACTTCCCAGGATGTTATAAGAAATTCCCCTAGGAATTTTTTCTAAATTATACTGTTCTCAATGGCCCCCAGACAGTTTACCTATTCATTATGTTTTTGTTTTTGTTTTTCTTTTTTGTTTGTTTTTTTGCATGCCCACCTCTCTGTTAAGAGGCAAGTTAGGCAAAGAGGGGCTTACAAATTCGTAGGGGCAATAAAGCATGCTGGGCTGATGATGAATTTGGAGATGGGCAATTCAATGCCTTGTACAGGTCCTTTTGTGGTGGAGGTACATTTGCTCCTTTCCAGAAGCAGTTCCTTGATAACAGGAAGGTGTGTTTTGTAGCTCTGGTCAGGCACCCCTTGCTGGATGAGTTCCACAGCATGAACTGTTTATTTTGGTTGAACCTGCTGCTGCTGGAGCAAGCTCATTTTTTTTGCTTAGAATTCTTTTTTTTGTGAATGGCAAATAAGCTCAAAAGGGCTCCTGGTGAACAGGAAGAAAGATTGTTTTACGAGTTGATGGGCTCCTCCTTTGGGGCATGTAGAGATCAAAGCCAACGAGTATTACACAAAATACATCACAAAATGAGGTTCTAATCACTGTACACTTATCACCAGATGCTGTCAATAATGGGACTGAACTAACTTATTCTCCACCTAATAAAATGGTTGAAAGATATACATTCAGGACATTAGTCACACACACACACACACACACACACACACACACACACACACACACTGTGTGTGTGCATGCAGCATCTTAGACAGTGTTTTCCCATTACACATGTTTGTGTGAACCAGGAAGGAACTTCTCATGCTAATTAATTTCAAGTTTAAAACCTTTAGGAATGAAGTGATTGTGTCAAAATGAGGAGCTCTGGTCCATGTTTACTGGGTCTTGGTCACTGGTGTGTCCCAGTGGGACCTGGGATGGGGCACTGTAACCATATATTATAGTTAACTTCTCAGTCTTCAGAAAGAAAAAATTAATGCCACCACCGTCACCACCATCAGCCCCAAAACAAACACCTAGCATATACTAGAAATCTAATTGATTCTCATAATCATCACCAACACCACTATCATGCATGTATTAATAGATGTGAGACATTCATTTTGCTGATGGTTTGCATATATAATTTTCTGATAACAACTTTGGAAAGCTAATTATTAGTAGTATTTCAATTGTTACTAATATCCCAGTTTTTAAAGTGAGAAAATCAACATTCAGACAGGATTACCTGTCTGAGGTTATACAGCTGTTTAATGACACAGCCAGAATTTGAACCAAAAATGTAAACTTATTCCTGCTTTTCTCCTTAATTTTTAACACACTTATTGAGCATCTCTTACATGACCATCACCATCTTAGAGACAAGGGATTCATTAACGAACAAAACAGGGCAAAACCAATGCCCTTGTGGAAATTACATTATAGTTGATAAAAGAGATAGATGAGCAATATGATCTGTGGCATGGTGAGGGGTTCTAAGGAGAAAAGTGGAGCAGAGGAAACAGCTGGGGTTACAGAGGGCTACAGCCTTTTTTGTGTAGAGCATGTATTCCATCAGACATCACGATAGTTGTTTCTATCACAAGGATAGATGTTACACTCCTTGAAGACATTATTTATATCTTATACCTCCTTCCTGTCACAAGCTTTTGCACACACACTCATAGGAGCAAACCAAATATATCACATAATTGGGTTAAATATATTTAGTTTGATGACTTGTCCCAAAATAGCTTTCAGACCATCTCATGTGTTCACAGGCAGTAAAGACTATTAAAGATGGCCTGGGCTATAGGGCAGGGCTAATGGGCACCTGGGCCATTGTAGGTATAGCTTGTATGGTCTTGGACGTGGAGGTTACCTCTTTGAGCCTCAGCTTTTAATTAGTAATAAAGGTATTATTATTCAGATTATTAGCTTGATCCTTGCTCTGCTACTTATTATCTCTGTAAAACTCTCCTGGCTCTGTTTCCTTGGATGTAGTATTTGGTTAACAGGAAAGCCTCACTATTTGAGAAGGGGCTCACTTTATATAATATATGAGAAAGCTTGTATTAACCAGTAGATGCTGTCTAAACATCAGTGGTTTTTTTTCTTTTTAAAGTTCCTCAAGTGCTAGGGGCTGCTTTTCTCTTCTGGAAGCATGTTATTATTTCTGGTGAATATTGCATCTGTATGCAGCCCTTTCCAATGGTAAATAAAAGTATTCGCATAGGAGCAGGCAAGATGGGAAATCACACAGGAATTGTGAGAAACAGCTGAGCGTGTTTAGAATTAAATGAAACTTGCCTGCTACATTATTATTTCTTTTAGAACAGTTTTTTGTGATTAATTTTCCCCATTGTAATGACTGGTGGATTATCAATATAGTTGATTATCAGATGAAGACAGCATGGTTTCTTTGAAAACTGTGAAGAGGAGGGAAGTGAGAAGGAAGATGGGAATCATGAAATTCAAAATCAGGACATTTGTGACATTGTGAAGCAATCGTCTGAGAATATTATGCATTAGAAAATTGGACCATTTGTTGGTTAATGGTAGTTGTAAACTCTGTGATGAGAAGTGTTTCCTAGTAAATGGCAAATTACAGAAATAGGCCAAGAGTCACAAAACCAGTTTCAACAGAAAAATAAACTTCTTTAAAATTTTTCAGGAAATGCTTGATAATTTCATAAAGCGAAAGGAAATATACAGATATCAGCAATAAACTTAAGATATTTTAAATACTATCATTTAAAAAGCACAGATGTACTCTGTATGATTTTTCTTTTACATCTTTATTGGAGTAGAATTGCTTTACAATGGTGTGTTAGTTTCTGCTTTTTAACAAAGTGAATCAGTTATACATATACATATGTTCGCATACCTCTTCCTTCTTGCATCTGTATGATTTTTTGAAACTGTAATTTCCTTTTTCACTCTGCTATGTATTGTGGCTGTTTTCCATGCCAATTATAAATATTTATTACGCAGCTTGCTGCCCAGTGTTGCATTCAGGTTATCCTCCACCCAGGTCCAACTATAGAGCATTGGAGAGGTCTTATCTGAGTTTTGCTATTCATATTCCCCTGACTAAATTTTCTACATATTCTTACATTTCCCTTTCATTAATTTTTAACGTAGAATGGATGTACCTAAGAATGTGCATGTCTTTAATGGATTAGTATTCAAATTTCAGTGAATTGCCCCTTCTTTGCTGGTTCCCTAATGAGGTTCTCAACAGTTTGTGACACTCTTGGAACAGGTAAAAAGCCTCCCAGTGTTGAGATGTCCTAGTCTTGTAATCGCCAGCATTGACAGCCCCATTCCAATAGCACTGGCACTGATAAGAATCTAATCATGATTATCCAGGGTTCTTTTTGCTTTTAACATTCCAGGACTATTGTACATTGTTTTAATATAATTTTTTCTTGTTATAAACTTTTTATAGCAACACAGCTTTTACTGCATAAGAATACCTGCTAAAGACCATTTTGAACATGATGCACTGTCAGTTAATATTACTTAAAAGTAAATTCACAGTTGACCTCAAAATAAATTTTGTATTTCTTATTCATTTTAATATCCAAAACAACCTATTTCATACTAGATGCCAGAGATTAAAGATTTTCCACAATTTTGTTTTTATTACATTCCTGAAACCATAACTAAAATATATAGACATCATGTTTCTATGATTTCAGGTAGTATATTGCAGCAGGTAACTTTCCAAATATATTTCAAGCCTACCATCTTCATATTAAGAATTATGAAATGAAAAGATCTCAAAGATTAAGTAGTCTATTCTGAGTCACATACTTCTCATGTATAACATGAAATAAATACCAATCCCTGAATTTATATACAAGTTCAAACAGAATGGCTCTTTGTGTAGCATAATCCTGGATTTTAACTTTGAAGTTAAGTTCATATAGGAAAATTACACATACTAAGTTAATTAAATATTATGAATATAACATTCTGATTTTAAAATTAGAAAAAAAGAGGGAAAAGTTTCAGAATGTCTCATCCTGAGAAAACACCTCTTATTTGCTGGTGCTTTTCCATGAGGAATGTTAAGCACCTGGGTGCAGCTATAGCTTGTAATTCAGTGGGACACACATGGTGCCCCCTGATTAAATCTTTCTCCCTTTGGGAACTAGAACCTACAACCCTGAAAAGACTAGACTTTCAGGAACGGAAGCCACAAGTTCCCCAAAGTAAGTCCCTGGAAATGACTTTAAGCAGAAGCATTCCTATTTCCACCTGTTGTTTCCCAGGCCCACGTACCCTAATTCCTGGGGACTCAGCACCATACAATGGTCATGATTTTAGGTGGAACTCCTAAAGATAGCACACCATAAGTGTCAACTGGTGCAATCTTTCCAGCGGTATCACTATGCTCCACCGTACCAAAGGAGACATCTTCCATTACCATGGTGTCATCTCAGATACAGAGTCTCTGTTGTGCCTTTGAGAGGCTGGCAACAAGCTTCAGTGTGGAGGGACAAGGGAAAGAAACCAGGGGTGCTATTGCCTGGTGCCTCTTGCCTTGCTGTAAAGTGGACCCCTTGGTCTTCTCTTAGCAGGCTCTGCCTTTCCCCAGTTATTGGTCTGCTACCCAGAAGCAGACATTGGGCTAGATCCTGTTGGGGACACATTTTGTCTGGTAGACCAATGTCTCCACATTCACTTCAAGAAAAGGAGAGCACTAGCCTCTAACAGGAGGAGTAGGGCTCTGATGGGGTCCTGTGGGTTCAGGGGAGTCTGGAATGCAACTTTTCAAGTGTATCAGTGCACGTGTCCCCACCTCATCGGCCTGGGACCTACTTTTTCCCAGTCTGACCTGGAAGGTCTGCCTGGGTGAAGAGTTTGACCTACTTTGGAGCTGTGTCTCTCCTAGGACTTAGCTCTTTGCCAGGTGAACATGCTTGTGCCATCTGAGTGCAGGAGGTGACAGTCATGTCTATGAAATGCACCTCTGACTTTTACAACTAGCCTTCAATTGCTGATTACAGGTTCTCATCTTTCATTATGTTTTTCCAAGTAATAATTTTCCCTAC
>NW_006797342.1:2009066-2016918 GCF_000442215.2 Lipotes vexillifer
TTCCCTACAATCCAATTAATTCCATTGTCCTTATAATAGCTATTTGTCCCATGTTTCTCAAGCATCTGATGTATTCAATCTTTTAGTCCATTTCCTTCTACTGGTATGTGTTAACCCAGTTCATCCTCATGAAAATTCTAACAGTTGTACTTCAACTTGTGCTTGGGACTATATGTGTCCCACATACTGCCTGTGGAGGGTTCCTCATTGCTGAACTTCCAACCGGTAGTTCAACTCCAGAATCCAATTTTAGTGTCTGCTTTCTTGGACCACGGTTGGTGTAACAGTTGAATGATGGTGTCTTAGCTTCCTATGGCCGCCATAATGAAGTGCACTAAACTGGGTGGCTTAAAATAACAAAAAAAATTAGTCTTTCACAGTTCTGAAGGCTATGAGTGAAAAGTCAGAGTGCCATTAAGGCCACGTTCCCTCTGTGAATCTGGCAAGAATCCTTTCTTGTCTCTTCCAGATTCTGGTGGCAGCTGTAGGTCTTGGCATTCCTTGACCTGCAGCTACTTAACCCCAAACTGCATCTGTCATCATAAGGTGTCTTCCTCTGTGTCTCTGTTTTCACATGACATTTCCCTTCTTATAAGGCCACCAGTTATATTGCAGTAGGGCTCAACATAATGACCTCATCTTAACTGAATTACATCTGCTAAGACCCTATTTGCAAATAAGGTCACATTTACAGCTACCTGGGGTTAGGACTTCAATATATTCTTTGGGAAAACACAATATTACCCATAACATGGGTCCTTCAGGAAGTAGATTCTAAGATAAGACATTTTAGGAGGGTCAGTGGGATTAACACATGTTCTAGGAAGGGGGGAATTCAGGGTTGCAGAGGAAGATTTTAAGTGGTGAGAAAGTCACAGTAAAAACCTCAGCCAACTTGAGAGAAAACTCTAAATCTGGAATGAGCCCATAGAATGTTTCCATATTAGGACAAAAGGGCTAGAAAACTGTATCACCTACATGGACTGGATTCAGGCTACCCCAGAAAGTGGCCTTAACTTTTGAATAAGTGGACCACTTAGCTGAGGGCTGTCAGCTGGCAGAATCTCCCATCCTCAGTCCTGAAGTGTCGAGGTGGGGAGAAGGGGTGTCGGCTTTCAGTGACACCTGAAGCCTTTCACAAGGTGTGCACATTCTTCACATTTATCTCCCTTTTGAGTTGCTGAATTACCTCTAAATAAACTATAGACAAGTTAGAATAGTGATTGCCAAGAAATGAGCAGAAGCCATGAGAGTGCATCCTTCAGTTGTTAACAAAATTTTATTTCATGCAGATTGCAGATTCATTGGTCTTTGAAAAAAAAAAAACAGATACACCAATTAACTAAGTAAATATTGCACATAAAGTATTTCAAAGACAAAGTGTGTGAAGGGAAAGTAAAAGGTTTTTTGTGGTAGTAAGAATTTTGCAGACCACTGCTCTAGGTGTCTTTAAGCATACCCACTCACGTTTCTTCCTTCCCCTGATGGAAGACCAGCCTCTGCACAAGGGCCAACGATACCATGCCCCTGTTTCTTTGTCAGCCCCTTCAGTTTCTGCATTTTTGCCTCCCTCTCACCTGGCTCATCCTCATGAGCACACATGTCTATGCAGGAGCATTTCCCCAGCAAATGTCACTTGACCTGCCACCACCACCCACTACAACTCAAGTCCTCTGTTCCCCCTTCTTCCAAATTTTGCCCTTCTTATTTCTTGATTCTTAACCTCTTTGTTGCTGCACTTCTCAGAGAGGTTTTCTACTCAATTCTTTCTATTTTCTTATTCCCTCTGTCTGTCAGTTCCACCCAGACTATTAACTGAAATGGCTTTTGCTAAAGCTGATAGATATTCACATGTTGTCAAATTCAGTAAATGTCAGTCTGCACCATTACATTTCTTCTTATTTACCCAATCTCAGGAATGTTGGACACAGTTTACCATCCTTCTTTCTTTAATCACTCTTCAAGGATTTCATGATTTCACTTACTCCTGCTTTTGCTTCCTATTGCTTCTCTCTGCCCTGGTTTATTTTTTTTCTTACTATTTTCCTGGTAACTTTTGAAACCAGTAGAATGTAGGAACCTCTTCCTTCTCACCCTCAGTCCTGACTTTCTTTCTCTTTCTGCATTGTATCTGATGGCTCTAACCACCACCCAGGCACTGACAATTCCAAAATGTACATCTCATACCCAGACAAAATCCAACTCTGTTTTTCATGTCTAGCTGTTCAGTAAATGTCTAAGACACAGCTTTGATTTTTAAAATTGGCATGTCTAAATTGAATTCTAATATTTATTCTCCTAAACACATCCATGTCATTAGCTCCTAAAAAATCCTTTGCCCTCAGCATCCCTTGTCTCTGCCAATAGCACAAATCTCGAATTATTTGCTATAAACTTACTTCAATATTTAGAGTAATTTCTGAACAACCGCTTTTCTTCCCTTCAAAGAGTCCTGTGAATCATATATTCACAAGCCTCAAATCCATCAATTTCTCTCCAGTTTCATTTCACACCCACCAACCTACCTCAAAAATTTTTCAAAAACTTGTTTCCAGTGTGTTTCCACTGGAAACTTCTTACATGTCCAAGGACGCACCATGTGAGCTGGACCCAGAATCACTTGCTTACCTTTCTGTTTCCTCAGAAATGAGACTCCCTTTCTGCCTCAGAACCCACACACGGGCTGCACCTTCAGTCTGGATGACCCCCTCTTTGTTCTTCTCCTGGTGGCTTCTTTTATACCTTCACGTCTCATCGTATACATCTCCGTAACAGTGATGTCTTTTCACCACTCACCACCTGAATCCTACCCTGCTTTTTCCCCAGAGTCCTGATTACACATATTTGTTGTTTTCCTTTTTATTATAGATGTCCACAGCTAAACTTTTCTCAGAAAGCAGGAATTATATCTCCTCTGAATTCTTATACATTGAACAAGGGACTGGTAAATGGCAATTACTTGATATGTATTTGTTCAGTGAATACATAAAAGGATTCCTCTATTTCCACTTTCTGGAGTCACTTGGGATATTCTGGGTCACATCTTGACCCTTCTGTCATTTCACTTGACATGGAAGAAGGTGGAAAGCCCAGTCACAAGGTCTATTCACTGTCCACCATCCACAATCTCACCTGCATGTGTCACTGCATCCCATGAGGGACCAGGTTTGAGCAGGCAGATGAAGAGTTATGAGTCACAAAGAGAACAAAAGATTTCAGCTGTTCAATGCAGTTCAGGTGCTGGGGTCCTCAAAGAACAGGTGGCCTGGCCCAGGCTTTTGGGGGAGCCTCCAAGGCCATGATTAGTGAATGGCTCACATAATGTGTTAATCCTTTACATCTGGATGCCTCCAGTTTTTGTACATATATTATTGCTCTTAATCAGCCTTAGCTTGAAGTATAAGTAAGGTTGGTATTATATACATTTTATAAATAAAAGAAATACCTAAGAGTCAAAAAGATTCTTGCCTATGGTACCCCTATGCCCTCGGTTTCTCATTTAATCCTCTTGTGCATCAAACACATTGGAGAGGGTTGATGTCTATTGAGAGTTCTGCAAACACTCCAATCACACTGACCCTTGCAGAACTTGTGCTGTTTAATATCAAGAATTGGACTGAGATTGAGGATGCTTCCTTTGTCCTTAGTTCTTCCTTTAATATACTGTGAGGCCAGAGATTGGGCCTCTAAAATATCCTCCATAAAAATAACATAATGCACTGAGACCTGCCCTCTGAAGAGACTGCCTCTGCTCCACTCCATGACATCCTTGACACACTGCTCAAGGTGATGAGAGTCACGTGGTCTCAAAGGCAGGCTACTGAGAGCACTCGGTCAGCCATAGATTCAGTGCCCACGTGTTCAAAGCATCACAGAGACAGCCGGTCTTTGCCACAAATCTGAAAAAAAAAATAGTTGCATGAACAGTATCATTCATGCACTCCTAAACCGAGGTAGGCATATAGAAAATCAGAAAAAAAGAAGAAATGAGAAAATGCTGCAACGGTATATCATTATAAGAACAAAAAAAGCGTGCATTTATCCCAATTGTCTTAATTATTGCAAATTATTCAACTAAAGGAAAGGAGCTTGTCAGATCCTTTCTAATTAAATTCATACATTTGTTCCTCTTCAAAAATGGCCACACACTCCATCTGCTAGTGCAGAATGCTTGGGTTTTGCAGCCAAGATTCTCATGTTAAGCTGTTCTACTGAGTCAAGGGGCACAGGGTCCCTGGACTCTTAAAGCAGTTCCCTGAAAAGTATTAAAAGAATTTCTGTGTGCACTTGAGTTATTTACCTACACTTTTATGGTAAGAAAATGGAACACTGCAGGAAAGGTAAATCATCAGAGGGTTCAAGTTGCAGGCACAGCAGAGACAGGCTGACAAGCATTTTTAGTGGTATGATAATTTGGTTGAAATGCAATGATTCTTTTCAACAGCTCATATTAAATCAGAGGGGTCATTAACTAGAGCCACCCCGAAAGTCTCAGACATTTCCAGTGCATTTTCCCTGGCACGTACGTTTAATCCAAACTCTGGATTCCTGTGTTTCATGCTGCTGCACAAACCCGCAATGATCGCTTCTACTCCCTGAAGGAGGGGAAGTTCAGCTTCTGTTATGTCACTTCATTATGACCCACACCAATGGCCCGTGTAAACCCACATGCAGCATTATTCCAGGTGCAGCTCAAGTGAAACCTCCTCTGTGAATCGCACAACAAACCCCCCCTACAAGGATCATGTCATTCACTTCCCCTTTCATGCTCATGGCTCTTGGACTCATTCAGTTTGCAAATATTGGGTTGATTTTTGTTCTCTCAAGGCAATCCTTTTGCAAGAGCTTAACTCTCTTATTCCTCTGGATTCTAGATACTTACTGCATTCATCATCCTTGCTTCCTTTAACAATGTACCTTTAATGTGATTTTATTATTTGTTTCCATATAAAATTTGTATTGAGGTCTGATTTTTAAAATAAATATATACTACACGATATTCCATTAGGTAAACTTTAACCATTTGTTTATTATTATTATATTGTAAATAATAAAGTCCATAGTAAGTGCTAAATAATTTGGCTGGAAGATTATTTTTGCTCTTAGAAGATACCATTGGACAGTTTCAGGCAATTTTTCTCCGTGAGTTATGTGTCATACTAGTCAATTCCACATACTAACAGGCAACACAACATCTCCTTGGTGTGCCTAAGTGACAAAGCCCACCTGAGTGAATTTCACTGTCCTTCCCCACCCCCCTTAAAGGTTCAGTATCACATACAAATTTAGAAAAGAAAAGCTTCTTCCCTTGCATAAGTGCATTGCAATCTTATTTCATAATGTTTGGAGGAAGGTGAAAAGTTGTCTCTGATTTATACCAGAAAGGTAATGGAGAACTATATGATAGCAACTAAACCTTCACATGAAGTGTGAGAGACACCTGAAGAGGAGGCTCTGGTCCCCCCTACATTCCTTTCTCTGTCTGAGCCCCGAGTAGACTCCCATGGGCAGGCATTTCCAGGTTTTTTTCCTTATTATTTGACACCAACCTTGTCTGTAACTCAGTGTCAAAGAAAGAAGACTTCTCCAGAAGCCGTCTCTCTGGGTTCCACTTGTTGTCCCCTCTTCTGCCACCAAACGGTGTCTCTCTTAGGGTGGCCCCTCAGCTCTGCCCAGACCCCCCTAGAGACACTCTTCACACCTGGGGAGTAGTGGGTACAGGGATGAACCAGGTTTACCCGACTTAGAAGTACAGGCTCTCCTCACAAACAGGTTCTGAGCTGCTTCTTTGAGGTCACATGTTCTCTTTCTCAGCCAGAAGCCCTCTCAACGTGCATTCTGTTCAATGAGGATGAAAAATACGACTTCAGGCCTAAGTGGAAAATGTTGTCTCTAGGAGGGTTCTCAGGCCAGTTACGTATTGTATGTTGATTCACACTCATTTACGCCATTGCTCTGCAGATCAGAATTCTCATCGCATTTCCCAGAAGAAGGCACTCTTGAGGCACGGTTGCCTCCTGTAGACATCTGACATCCCACCCACTCTGGGGAATTTCAAAGGACCTTACTCTCTTTTCTCCATTCAGCCCACTGCGTGGCAGAACCCAGAAACCCGAAGATTGGTGATGCACATGGACGCGAGGCTCCTGGGGCCGCATTACCCTGATCCAGGTGGAGACTGTTTCCTTCTGATGGGCCATTACCTGTTGGGGCCAACCAAAAGCTAGGAGCTTGTTTTCCTCTGGTCTTGTGAGCCTGGAATGGGCAGTGAGCTGTTTACCCAAACTATGTAAAGAAACAAAGGAACAGAGCTTTGTGGTATCTAAGTCCATGTTTTATTTTTCAAAAGAAGGGAGATGTAAAAACAGCAACACATTTTACTCTGAGTGGAAATAGAGCCAAAAATGTCAAGGCCACCTGTCGTATACAAACTCACTGATAATCAAGCAGCTGTGAGAGTGGCTTAGGATGGAATTTGCTAGAAAGACTTAAATTTTTGGTCAAAATCTTTTGCAGGTTGAAGCAAGCCTTTAGTTCTCAATTGCAAAATCATTGCGCCTATGTTGGTACCTAACCAAACATCCTCTTGAAGTCACACTTTCTGTTAAAAATTTTAATACATAATTACTATGAGAGAACTCTTGATAGGGTTTCTGGTCACTCATGTGGAGGAACGGGATAGAGAGAGAAACTAATAACAGTTGAATATCTATCATAGTCTAAGTAATCTGCTGGGTATTTATTTTATTGAATAAATTTAACATGTAACATTGTGTAAGTTTAAGGTGTATGGCATGATACATTTGTGTATTGTAATATGATTCATGCAGCAATGTTTATCATATTATGTATTTATAGTGCAATATTATTGTCTCTATTCATATAGACATATATTCACTGTGCATTTGATCTCTATGGGTTATTTGCTACTCGTTACAATATGTAATCTTGGAGGAATATCCTCCTTTCTCATGGCTGGATAATATTCATTGTGTACTATGTACCACATCCTTTTTATCCATTCACACGATCATGAGAATTTAGTTTTTTTCCATATTTTTGCTATTGTGAATAATGCTAGGTATTTATGTACATCTATTATTGTGATGTTCAAAGTGACCCCAGTGTTTCAGTATTATTCTCATTTGAAGGAGAATCTGAAGCTGAGAAATTTTAGTGACTCTCCGTGTTCACAGACTTGAACAGACACACCAGGATTCAACCTCGGGTCTGTCTGACTATAATATCATTTCTCCCAAACCACACATCATTCCAGAAGAAACCTGCATGCCATTTCTTTAAGCAGCAGACCTTCTCTTCTAAAATGTCAACTTGTTGCTTTGTAAATTTTCGAGACGTATTTTCCTATTATCACTGAGCCCTTTTTTATGGTTTGTCTTCCATAAAACAATAACTATTCTGTTTCAAAAAATGAAGCATGTTGATTTATCCCCTTAGCTGCTACTCAGTCCCCTATCCCAATTTCCTGAAATGCATCAGCTGGGCCAGTTTAGATGGCACTGCACTAACACATGCCCCTGCCTCCTCAGCCACCCAAATTGCAACAGCCTAGCACAGAAATTTATTTCTCCTCCACATGTGTGGCTCATATTATCTGGCAGGGTGTCTGCCCCTCCCAGACACCCAGGAACCCAGTCTGAAAGAGGAACCACTAGCTTGTAGCTGTGGGTGAGACTGTGGCCTCCTTCCTTGCTTCTGTGGCAAATAAGTGCTGCAGCCCTAACTGCACACATCATTTCCCCTCTCAGCCTAGCGGTCGGAACCACTCAAGGACTCCACCTCAGTGCAAGAAGGCAGTGCAGTGTACTCCTCCCATGTGCCTGGAAAGAGT
>NW_006797342.1:2016928-2062800 GCF_000442215.2 Lipotes vexillifer
GAAAGAGTGGAAAACAGATACTTGGGCATCCTAGGAATCTCCACCACAGTGCCCCTTACTAGCCTTCCCATTACTGGCCCTCTCCAGGCATTCTTTAATCCCAGTAGTAGCCTATTCTTAGAGTGTCAGGATCTCTGCGCTGCCAGTATGAGCAGCCTGTTCTCCATCTGATGCCCCCAGTACTCTGTAAAACATTCCCCCTTGACAGTGCACATTCTCAGACCATATGAAACATATATCACCCCTACCTCCTAAAGATGACTTTTTTTTTTTACCCAATATACCTGATACAGTGAAAAGGAATTCAAATCTTTTAAATACAACTTTTAATATTAGGGTGAACACAGAGAAATTTAAGAAAGAGCAGAGACAGCAATTTTCCAGGTCCTGCGTGTAATAATACCTACCACCTAAGGGGAGGTTGCCATGTTCCATGAGGGATGTCATTTTTGCTAATCCTTACAAAATCCTTGTGGGGTAGATGGTATTATTTCCTGTTTTTAATTGGGGAAACTAAGACCCAAGGAGGTAAGTTATGTGTCCAGTTAGTAATGAGTCAGTATTAGGGCTCAGTTCTACCTGATTCCAAAATACCTGATCCTATCATTATACCATTCAGCCTGTCTGGGGAAAAAGCGGAGATTTCACTCACAAAAATTGGGGTTATTTTATTAATAAATGGAGTACAGACAAGGATACTAAGCAGTTATTTACCTTGCCTTTGCCATAAAAGCATCTGGATGTCAATGGTTTAAACATAGTGACATCTTAGGTCATGCAATGTCACTGAAATAGTGTCCAGTGATCTAAAGACTCAACTTTCCTGAAAGATCTGGATGTTGGTTGAAAAGTCCTCCTCAGACGCTGGGCTTGGCATCAGCAATGGCATCAGCATGGTCAGCATATTGTCAAGATAGAAACTTTTTTAAAAATTTATATCAGAATATAGTTGCTTTACAATGTTGTGTTAGTTTCAGGTGTACAGCAAAGTGAGTCAGTTATACATATACATACATCCACTCTTTTTTAGATTCTTTCCCCACATAGGCCATTACAGAGTATTGAGAAGTGTTCCCTGTGCTACACAGCAGGTCCTTATGAGTTATCTGTTGTATAAAGATATAAACGTCTGAGGACATTTCTTTACCTGAAAAGTCAACATTTCAAGCTACACTAAATATACAAGAGAGCTCCCTTGATGACATATTCCACGTGAGAAATGAGGTGAAGGCAGAGCACCAAGCCAAGCCCTAGCTGAGTCTATTGTATTTGAGCCCTAAGTGGTTTGGGCGTCACCTGGCAAAGCCCCTGGTTTTTGACCAGTTTGCTGCCTTTACGGTTTTTGTGACAGAAGATGTGTCAGTGTAGAATTCCCTAAGGAAGCAGAGATATCACCAAGAGGGATCTTCTACCTCAAGAAAGGCTCAGGGTTTCTTGGTTTTCTAGAGAGGTGTGAAAAAGTTCTAAAGCAATACTAAAAAAACAACAAAACATTATTTCTAGTAGGTAAAACAAAATACATGTTTCCTTTTTGTCTGTCTGACCCACATTATGTCCTGTGTCCTTGTGTATCTCTCTTCTGGTTAAAGTAGATAAACTTAGTATATTATTAGATGCCATGGAGATTAAGAGAAATAGATATTTGTGTCACTTTAATGAGAGGAAATGTGTTTCGCAAAATCATTATCAGCTTCACACATATGTGTAGTACTATTTTTTGCATTAATTTCTGGATTAACTGAAGACAGGTGGATTAATTGAAGGCAGGTAGATTCTCCTGTCAGCTTCCCCATTAAATGTGTTTTTATATGTTGTTTTGTTTTAAACATATATAGAAAATCTAGCCCCACACAAATATGTAGAGGAAAAAAGAAGAGTATTTTAATAGCCTTTTCAGATAATTGAGGATAATCTTCTTTAATATTATTCCAAAACTCAACAAGTGATAATTTAGTAAGGTTGATTACAAGGCAGGATCTGAAATCATACCAATGAGCTTTTTTGCACAATCCTTTGGCCTCTCTTGCATTTTGAAAGTGTCTTTACATTATTTTGAATTATTATGGCTACAAATTATCCAAATGTCTAATGTTTTAAAGAAAGCTCCAAGTTCAACATAGGCAACACATACTCTCGGTTCTTTTCCTAGAAGTGGCAGCCTTACTTTATTCATTTTCAAGATCCCTTTGTCCAACATTCACTCTCAATAATTACTATTTGTCTCTCAGTCATTCTTTCCAATTAAAATTGTGTTCCATGAAAAAAAAATGACCAGATCAACTTGAAACTCAGTCACAGGAATGATTTCCCTTAAGGCAGCCATTGTATTTCAGCATGTAAAAAAAGCTTAATGCATACTTCCTGTTTCATCAGATAGACTATTGAAAAGACATACCCTCAATGTTGAGATTTAATAAAGTAATAATAATGCTGCATCAAGGGGATTTGTAAGTGAAACTGGCTTTATTATTTTTCTGTCCAGTGTGTGGAGGTGAAAAATAGAATGACTAGGAGTACAGTTTGGTGTCATTGTCTTGATTCTAGTTAAGGCACCTGCAGCTTTACCCATTACTGTTTTTACAACATTAGGGCAAATGCCAACACAATTAAAAAGTCAAAAACTACATCTTAGTATTTTTGTGAAAATATCAATAATTTCTGCCTCTCAGGGCCCCTGAAAGTTCCTCAGGGGCCTGCCCTCCCCTGGGTGTTCGGGTACAGACACCATTTGGGGGATCACTGCTATCAACACAGTTTTTACTTTAGGTATAGTCAAGGAAATTAGATTATTCTTTAAATGATGTCGTCTTGTTTCCCCCTAGGTTAAATTAATAAGGTTTATTGCCATGGTAAGAGACAAAGTCGGCGAATTCTGAAAAATTAATTTCCCCAACATTTCTTTCTCAGCCTCAACTGGGTCTGCTGTTGATAATTATAAAATCACTTAAAATAGTTTGGGGTCAGAGAAGAGTGATGTAAAATCATAGGGCCTATTTTTTTTTCCTCGTGGAGGTGCTATTGTAAAAAGATGAACTTTTTAACTAGAAAAAAGTGTGAATTAAACCATTATACAATGTTCTAATTCCTTTGACATAGCTCATTAAAACTGATTGATAAAGAGGAACACTGACGAAAAGAGAACACTTTCAAACGCTGTAAAAATGGAAAAGTAGGAGAAAAAAAATGACTTTTATCAATATATGTTTGTTCTGTTAAATTACTATTTTTCAGATAAACAAGGGCAGCAATGTGTCCATTTAAACACAAACACACACAAAGTTTCTTGTACGTTTCTATCATGTACAAGTTGTGTGATGATAGACAACTGAGTCTCAAATACTTTTATGTCAAGTGCCAAAAAGTACAGATGCAAATAAAGAAGTTGGGAAGATCAAATTCAATAATATATGAAAAAATCATTTTAATACTGTTATACTGACTTCATGTATTACTGCAGTCACCATAGATATGCCTGTGACTCAAGGGCTATTAAGTTAATAATTGCACAACGTGTGTTTTAAGTGGTTTTCCCAATCTCATTGGTAGTTCCCCAGATCCCGCCATGCCCTTGTCAAATTTTATTATAAGTAATGACTCACATTGTGAAGATCACTGTTAGGGACCATGGAGCAGATCAAAACCAAGGCCTTAGCAATCTTTGTACCAAAGTGACCTAACAAGACAGCAAGTGAGTAATATTCCTCCAAATTCAAACAGCAACGGTGCATTAATCGGGGGATGGTGGCAATTAAAATGTTGATATAAATTGTTGAATATTTAAAAGAACATTTAATAATGGATTAATGTTCTACCAAATTCTAAGCAACCATCTCTTTACATCTGTAGAATGTTAGAAATATTAGAGCATCAGAAAAAACTTCAGTTGACAGATCCTGCTTGAAGAAATTGCATTAACTTCAGCAGTTTCTAAAATGGTCTTGTTTTCCATAAACTGCTTCTTGTGTCTATGGGAGACAGGCAGAACTGCTATTATCGAAGTTAGCACAAACACAGACAGAGGTAGGTATTGGAATGTCACCAGTCTTTCTAGGAACAACGCAAATAAAGGACATTCTAAATAGAGAAGAGTTTGTATCTGTCAAATTGGTCACTGAGCCAAAGTAGCTTGGAAAGGAATATGCAATGTATTTTATTATAGAATTATAAAACATTCACATATTTCCTGGATCTCCATCAGCAAGACTGGTGTGATATTTCAAGAATTTTTCCTTGCCCGATGTTTTAACAAGTGTGATCAGAATCACCTGGGTCTCACCTGCAGCACCTCTAACTCAGTAGGGTTGGGATGTAACTCAGAAAGAAAAAAGCATGTCTGCTGATTCTGATGCCAAATATACATACACTCAGTACACAGCGTCTCCATGCTTCTTTGGAGGATGATTCTTGGAGAGTTCCTTGGTGACCAGAGCTAAATGATTTGCCCTTAATTGGAGAGAGGATACATAAAATCCCAATTCATTATGACTGTCATATCACAAATTCTTTGTGCACTGCCCATTAAATGTTTGTTGTAAAGCACATACCTTTGTGTCACCTCTAGGATGCTGGTAAATATAGTGAAGTTCTAACTCGAAGGTTAACCTCATCTACTAGGGACGGAGTATTGCACAGTGGTTAGATTCACAGGTTCCAGAATCAAAATCTTGGATTAAAGTCTTACCTTCCCTCCTTTCTAGGTGGGCAAATTACTAAACTTTGTTGAGTTTTGGTTTTCTACTTCTGTAAATTGGGGATAGTAATATCACCTTCTTCGGTGGGTTGTGACGGGCATTCAATGAGATATTTACATACTGTTCCTGGCACATAGGAAGTGGTCCACACATTTAAACCATTATTATTACTGTTTATATCTATAAAATTTTGTGAATCTTCACCCTAGAATTCATTCAAAACATTTTTTACTTTGCCTTTAGCAAATGCCAGACACTCTTTAGCTTCTGGGGATACAGCAGCTAATAGGAGATAAATGTACTTTCAGTGAGTTACACATGTACAAGTGGGGAAAACAGGTAACAGAAAATAAGCAAATACATATACACTAAAATGTTCGAAGTAATAAATGCAATGAAGTGAAACAAAGCATAGTGAGGCAGGTAAAGAGAGGCCAGGGGTTCTACTTAAGAAAGTTGTTCAGGGAAATTGTCCTTGGGGAAGAAATACTTGAGCAGCAGATGAACTGACTGTATTGGAATTCTTGAACTTTAGATAACTCCTTGGAAATGCCATGTGGCCAAGTGCTACATTGCACCTCAGTCTCATTCACCAAATCAGCACATTCTAGGCAGCAAGATACCTCTTACACATGTGAGTAAATGGTAATGAGCACCTAGGCACAAGATTTGTCTCAGCAAGTTAAAAATATCTATACGCCCCACATTATTAAAATCCACATTAAACGGAAAGTTTTCCTGATGTGGAAGAATCCATACAGTATGGGAGAGTACACATACAACAGACATAACCCTGTAGAAAACTGCATATCAAAAGGCACTCTGTGTGGATTCATTTAAATGCTCATAAGGCTTGTTAGCAAAAAATTGAAAATGAGAGTTTTGAAAATTCAGTTGGACAATAGTAAATGCAACATTTTAATTATTTTATTTATTTTCCTGAGACAATATGCACATCTTATTCTTTAAATCTTTCCAAGTCTTTGGCAGCAAATACCCTGCAACATCGAAAGCAGATGGCCCACTAAAGTCCCATGTTAACCAAAAATATTGGAATATGGTAAAAGTTGAATGAATAAAATGATATGCAAACCTCCAACAAAAACTAGTACTTATGCCAAATTCAATAACTACTCAGTTGGAACTCTCCACTGGTAGATCCTGCCCAAGCCACAGTAAATCTAGTCTTTAAGGCTTCCGCAGGCCTCAGCAGAGAAGCCAGATGGAAGTTTTTATTTCATCTGTCCCTATTAAGTGTAGCATATTTCTATCCCTGTTATCATGTGACCATACTCTAGGCATGAACTCTAGTGGGGACAGGTCTACAGTATTAACCCTATGTACTAATTTACCTGTGATGTGGTACGTAGAGCACTGTTTTGAACTGGCTCATTCTTTATTGCAGGGAGCTGTCCTGTACATTATGGGAGTTTAGTAGCATCCTTGGGTTCTACCCACGAGATACCAGTATCACTCCCTCTACCTCTAGTGGAGGCAATCAAAAATGTCTCCAGATATGGCCTGATATCTCTTGGGAGGCAAATGCTTCTGACTGAGAACTGCTGTAATAGAGCTCGTTTGCAGGAGCCTGAAGATTACGACATCCGTGGGGACTGGACCCATCAGACGCTGTGTTTACCATATGCCAATACCTTTAAAGGGCATTTAACTCAAATTAGGAAGGAACATTTAATAAAACATCTATGTGGCCTCCATTAACTACTTTATATATGGAAATTGAAATCAGAATTCCTATAAATGTTTGAAAGAAAAACTGATGAATCCCAGTATTTCCCCCACTTATTTCTACATTAAGGTTGATATATATATATATATATATATATATATATATATATATATACATATATATATATTTATATGGTAGTATGTACATATGTATCACTTTGACTTGTCAGCTGAGAGAACCTGGAAGTAATAATAATAACTCAGTAGTAATGAGTGCACCTAGTGTCCAGATCATGGTTTCTAAAACCATTCTCCAATGAAAGGAACCAAGGACCCTTGGAAAAATGGCTGATTCTAAGACTGAGTAAGGAAATATTTAAGATGAGCCTGGAGCATCATCTAGTGCTAGAAACTAAGAAAAATCTCAAAACAAAACAAACAAAAAAACCCAAATCCATAATAATGGGGTATTTCAGAGGGACACAGGGGCCAATAGAAAGAGGTCCAAATGGCCAAAGCTGAAATAATTTGAGCAAAACAATTAATAAAGTAGTATTGGATTATAACCCAAATTACAAAATAAATGTCCTGGTGTTCATACTGATATAAAAAAAGGGGTGAATAAATAAATAAATGCAAGAGAGTAAATAGGGCTTCCCTGGTGGCGCAGTGGTTGAGAGTCCTCCTGCAGATGCAGGGGACACGGGTTCGTGCCCCGGTACGGGAAGATCCCACATGCCGCAGAGCGGCTGGGCCCGTGAGCCATGGCCGCTGAGACTGCGCATCTGGAGCCTGTGTTCTGCAACGGGAGAGGCCACAGCACTGAGAGGTCCGTGTACCGCAAAAAAAAAAAAAAAAAAAAAAAAAAAAGAGAGAGAGTAAATAAATTGCCTGTTTAGAAAAATTTCAAAGAATTTATGTACATACTCTGCCCTTTTGGAGCATTACTCCTCAATTCTTAGTCGTGAACTGTGCAGATTGGCTACTTTCCAAACAGCAGAGCATGGAATGGGAGGGGAAAAAAAGAGTAACTTTAAAGTGGAGAAGTCTGACAAACACTACCTCAGTCTAGGTGATCAAGGTTAACATCAATAGTGGAAAGACATATTGATAGTATATACCATGGATAAAATGTGAAGAGAAAGGCACTTTATGTCTATGCTCTTGCTCATAGACAAGATCAAACTTACCCCAATCTAATCATAAGAAAATCACCTGGAAAATCCCAAATGAGGAACGTTCTATAAGATAACTTACCAGGGCTCCTCAAAACTGTCGAGTTCATCAAAACCAAATAAAATCTTAGTAACTTTAAAAACTGAGAGCAAACTAGAGGACATTACTAATAAATGTTTGAAAGAAAAACTGATGAATCCCAGTATTTCCCCCACTTATTTCTACATTAAGGTTGATATATATATATATATATATATATATATATATATATATACATATATATATTTATATGTTTATTTATATATGTGGTATAAATAAATAAATAAAGGACGAACCAAAAGAATAAACGTTCTGCTTTTTCTCTGCCTAGTACTCCTTGAGCCGAGCTTGTGTTCAACATCTTGCAAGTTGTTTCTGGTCTCGTTGGCCCTAGAAGAAATGGACACGTTCCAGTTAGGTGAATAGTGAGGTGAATTTGCTGTTCACACAGCAAACTGACCCCTAAACCCATGAATGTACAAGAAGAAAGATACAATCCTGTCCCTAACACCAGTGATGGTGATGGAACTCTTTAATCAGTCATACCACACAAATCTTCTAGAACTAATAACTCTTTAATATATACCCAGCTAGAAGACTCAACTCTATTAGTAGAAATAAATTATTGCTGCAGGTTCTATATTTTCAAATGAGAAATATGCTCACATATTTAAATGTTTTTTAAAGGATTATGTTAATTAATATCAAAACCAGATTGAAAACACAATGCTCATCAGTTAGAAAAAATTAAACTCTTAGGAGAGAGAGAGAGCTTCATCTATCTGGTAAACACAATTGCACTAAAAAGAAAAGACCTCGTGAACGTATGTGGCTTTTCTGCACAATCCTTTAGCTACACTGTCATTCCCAGCAACTCGCAAATGCCAGAAGCACTTTACAGAATTAGTGTATTGATAATTGGTGGTGATTCAACCCCTATGTCAGTTTATCTCTAGTGCTCTCAAAAATAAAGTTAGTGCGCTAGGGAAAATTAAAATGTACAATGGTGTGTTCTAAAGCTGGAAGCCTTGAGCATCACGATGCTAAGCTTTAGAATCGATGGGTGAGCATCATTAAAGATTTCTCCATGTTTCTCCCCTTTCACCAAACTCTGACTCCAATTCAAACGTCCCAGGAATTTTTGTGTCACATATGAATTGTTTTCTAAGTTATTTCATACCAAAAAGTCAAATTCATGACCCAGACTAAGACCCAAGTCTATACGTAGTAGCAGAAAGGAACTATGGATTCTCCTTTCCAACCCCTGCTCTATAAAACTTACATGAAGGCACCTGACAAGTGTAATAGGAATGGGATTTAGCATGAGACAAACTAAACTTGAGTTCTGTCTGTCAGGAGATTTGGGTATGAATTATTTGACTTTTATGACCTGGAAATGAATGTTTGCAATATTAAATATGACTTTATTAATAGCAACATTAATAACAGTAATATATTTAATATCCTAATGAGAAGTGACCTACCAGAACAAAAAATAATAATTCAGCAACTCTATGTCCTTCATAAGCAAGTGGTGTAGGCATTAAAAGAATAGGGGTAGGTATGAAATGTTCTGAAGCTTCCTTTGGATCCTGTCTGGTAAAAACCACTGGTAATCCTGAGTTGGTTTTGTGTGTGCAAACTGATGACTGTTGTGATATGTCCTTGAAATGTGAATTTTATTTGAATTCAACTGTGGTAGCATCAAAGATCATGTCATATGAACAGACACATGCATGGCCCATGCCCCAAATCTCAATTGCCATAGGGACACTGACCAGGCCTAGGTCTCTATTCATAAGCAGACCTCTCGCGTGCTGCTGATTCGTATGTGCTATTACCTGAACACCCAGCAGGAAACTCTGACTCCACGTGTGCAAAAGTGGGTTAACTTCCCTCCCTCACCATCTTTCTTTTCCATCTCAGATGTGGCCACCAGCAATGGGCCAAGTTGGAAACCTGAGAGTCCCACAGATGTCTTTCTCTACCACCCTCCACATTCCACCTGGCAATACTGTCAATGATATATCTCTAATTTATTCTACATACTATGACCTAGATGATTTCTTCACCATCTCCCATGACTGCCTAATTGTTTTCCCAGACACAGTTTCACCAACCCTAGTCATTCTATACACCAAATGCCCAGGTCCTCTTTCTCAAACACAAATCTGATCACACCAGTCTCTTTTGCAAACCCCTCTATTGGTTTCTTACTGTCTCCACAAGAATTTTCATCCCCCTCGGTGTGGCAAACACGACCCTCACCATCTGATCCCTCCTAATGTTTCAGCTTCCCTTCTGCCACCCCACCATACGTGGAGGGCAGAGAGCTGTGAAGTCTTACCCTTCCATGGAGATGCCATTCTCTCTCCTCATCCCAGGGCTTTGCAGTCTGTAACGTCTGTTTAAGTGCTCTTCCCTTCCGCCATGTTCTCTACCTGTTATGATTATAACTAGTATTAACTCTGCTACACATTATCATGCCATGCGTCTGCCATCTTCATTACCACACATTCAAATCATTTACTGCATGTACCCACTGGATAGGTGTATCATCATCTGCATTGAGCAGCTATGAATGGAAGGTTGAGAGAGATTTCCTTCCAAAGTGTCCGATGATGTAAACACAAGTTTCTGACTACAAAATCCTGGCTACTTCTGTCACACCAAGCTGCTTCTCTCAAAATCCAAATAAATATAATTTCATCCAGGAAGTCTATCATGATGACTGTTATGGACTGAATGTCTGTGTTCCCCCTGATGCATTTATTGAAATCCTAGCCCCCAAGGTGATGGTATCAGGAGGCAGGGCCTTTGGGGGGTGATTAGATCCATGAGGGCAAAGCCTTAATGAATGGAGTTAGTGTCCTTATAAAAGGCCCCAGAGAGATCCCTCGCCCTTTCCCCCATGTGAGGACCCAGCAGAAGTTGCCATCTTTAAACCAGGGGGAGGACCCTCACCAGACACTGAATGTGCTAAAGCCCTGATCTTGGACTTCCAGCCTTAGAACTGTGAGAAATGAATGTTTGCTGTTTAAGCCCCTCAGTGTATGAAACTCTGCTGTAGCTGCCCAAACAAGTTAAGACAACAACCTCCTTCTTCTATGGTCACAGAGGACTCCAGCACATGTTGTGCGACAACTTGCTTTGATCATTTGCCTATGTGTCCACTTATCCTACTATGAGATCCATGAGGGAAGGGTCTGTGCTGTATTCATACACCCACCTTCATCATGAGGAAGGAATGCTAATACTAGGAATTTGAAAATACTGAATGGTTTTGAATGAGTAAACACAGAGATAGAACAGAAAAGAAAGCTGGAACAGAGAATGAGTGATGGCTTATAATTTGAACATTTTGATGGCAAAATAGTGCCCTTTCCTGACCTAAAGACATGCATATGGCTACATACTCACACCATAATCAGAACATGTTTTTTTGGTAAGGCAATGAACTCTTGGTATTACAAAAAGAAGATGTACTGATTATGTAATTTAATGATATATTAGGGAGACATTTGGGAGGATACAGTTGTTGAAAAGTCAGACAGCGTCTGTATTAGCTCTCTGATTTCTAAAGTAGCTTTAATTAAATCCTGTACATGCTGCTCCTGTTCTTAATAAAAGCTGCTCTGAGTCTCCTCTTTCTGTGTTTAGAATTTTGTCCCAGACTGTGGAAATATACCCCTAAATGAAACATCTAGCCTAGGTAGATTAATCAGTGAGTCAGACCAGGGCTTATTTTGTTGTTCATATGATTCCTCTTGCCAAACTTGCATCATTTCAATGTGATTTCTTTCTTCATTATAACCATGCTCAACACACTTACCCAAAGATGGACATCTTTCTCCCAGTGCCTCACTGAATTATACAATCTATCACACCGCTTTAAGCATCATCAACTGTACACACCTCTTCAAACTTTTCTTCTTGGTGACCAGAAACGTCAATTAAAGAACTTCAGGAGTGCTTCTCTCAGGATTTATCTCCAGTAATTGTCCTTCTAAAATCAGAATTTGAAACGTTGAGTGTCAGATTTGCAAATGTCTCTGCCACCATGAGTTAGCTTATTACAATTAATACTTCAAATCAGAAATGTTAACATGCCACATATCATACAAGGGCATCATTTACTCTGTAAGCCATCACCTGATTTAATAAAATGTCAGTGTGAAGTAAGGAATGCTGCAACTGGGAGCTTTAGGTTCATATTTAAATGCCATTTGTATCCACCTGTTATAACACTGGTTTATATACTGAAGAAAACAAGGATGAAACTCTTCGGAAATGTTATGAAGTTATATAACCTTTATATAAGTTATAAAGATCTTTAATAATGTGGATTTTTCCACTCTTGTTGCCATAATGCTTTTTAACAAGTATTTTGTTATTTGTGGAATTTCAGAATTATCCTTTGGAAGAGAAGGAGCTTCCTGTGCTTCTCCCTGTGACCTGTAGGTAATGATGTTTCATTGGGGCATCATGTTATAGCCAGAGTCAAAACTACTTTTCTTAAGGGAACCGTCCTACACTGTTGGTGGGAATGTAAGTTGGTGCAGCCACTGTGGAAAACAGTATGGAGGTTTCTCAGAAAACCAAAAATAGAGTTTCCATATGATCCCACAATCCCACTCCTGGGCATGTATCTGGACAAAAAGATAGATGCACCCCTATGTTCATAGCAGCACTATTCACAATAGCCAAGACATGGAATAAACCTAAATGTCCATTGACAGATGAATGGATAAAGAAGTTGTGGTACATATATATATAATGGAATACTACTTAGCCATAAGAAAGAATGCAACCATGCACTTACAGCAACATGGATGGACCTAAAGGCTGTCATACTGAGTGAAGTAAGCCAGAAAGAGAAAGACAAATACCATATGATATCACTTATGTGTGGAATCTAAAATATGACACAAATTAACCTGTCTATGAAACAGAAACAGAATCACAGACATAGAGAACAGACTGGTGGTTGCCAAGGGGGAGGGGTTTGGGGGAGGAATGGATTTGGAGTTTTGGATTAGCAGATGGAAACTTTTATATATAGAATGGATAAACAACAAGGTCCTACTGTATAGCACAGAGAACTATATTAAATATCCTATGATAAAACCATATGTAAAAGAATATAAAAAAAGAATGTGTACATATACATATAACTTTGCTGTACATCAGTAATTAACACAACATTGTAAATCAAATATACTTCTATAAAAAAATTTTTTTTAAAAACTACTTTTCTTTAAGTGGCCTACATCCCTCCCAAGGACTATCTTCCAGCTCCTTAATATATTAATATTAAAGGTAATCCAAATACCACTCCCATCTCCATTTCTTTAGAAAGTCTAGGCACCCCCAGCCAGGAATCTTTGTTGCTAATGCTAATTTTAGCCACCGGGCCTTTCTGAATGTAAAGGTGCCCCTCAGAAGGCAAGGTTGGCAGCTCAATGTAGACAGGACTAGAAGAACAGAAGACCAGCAAATTTACATACGTGTGGGAATTATAAGGACCTCAGAAGTCCAATGAAAATAGGTGGAGGGCCCAGGCAGGCCTGTGAATGCTGCTTGAATCCTCACACTGTGATGAGCAATATCTCCTAAGTATTAACTGGAATGACTCTGGTTGGCCCATGGGTCCTGTGATTCACCTGGGTGACTTCAGATCCACTGATCCAGGTGTTGGTGGAGGGAACATAGCACAGATACAAAGGAAGGAGGGACGGATTGCCATTTGTGTTTAACTACATGAGGAACCCAGACATGTCTTTGGATCTTCTCTTTCTCTTCCTGGCTGTTTTTAAGGGTTTGTCTATATTGAATAATATTCCCCTAACTTATCCATGCTCTTTTGAAAAAGAGCCTTGGAGGAAGGGGAGTTCTTCCATGATAGTAACGATATCTTAACAGTATCTTTGAAGTTAAGATAGTGTCAGACTACCCAGGGCCTTGGGCAAATCTCTGTTCCTCTCTGGGCTTTCATTTTCTCATCTGGAAGACAGTAGTTGAAATTGAACTGTGTAATATCTAAGGTTCTTTACAATTTTAATTTTCTTTGGGGTAAATTTTCATAATCTGTTTCATAGTCCTAGGTTTATAGCACCTGTTTTTGGAATACATGAGTGAGTGAAGGTAGAGACAGATAGTTTAATATATGTAAACATTTACATGTAAAGGTTATTCTAATTACTTGTATAAACACTTTTATGTAAAAAAATGTTCTGACTGGTCACCATCAGCAAAGCGCATGTGAGGATAACGTAGGAGCACCTCCCTCAAAGAGCATGGAATCCAGTGGAGAATGAAATACAGTCATGTCAGTCACTGTGTTGCGAAGCAGCACCTGATATAAGGCATTTGAGTAGCCCATAGAATCAGGCAGGAGTGGCTGGGAAGGAAGATTTTCCTGTTTGAAAGTGCCAGTGAATTTTTCAGGCTGGAGGAAGCATGTGTGCTGGACCTTGAAAATGAGCAGGGGATATTTGTGGGAAATAGAATTACAACTTCACATGCTGAGTCATTTGTCTACGCCAAGTCAGGGAGGTAAAACAGAGGGGAAATGTGTGGGAGAAGACAGAGATTTGTGTAGGAGCCGAGCATAGGTGTGGGAACAGAGGCAGTGGGAAAGCAGGGAGGGTCCGACTGAGGAAGTCTCAGCTCCAGGATCTGATGGGAGGAGGGTAGTTAGAGGGTTGTTATTGAAAATATTACTGATTTTTACAAGTAGACAATCAGTTATTAGTATAATTTGATTAAATCAGAAGTAAAACGGGGGGCAAAAACTAGTTGAAAAAAGGCCTCCATGTTTCAGTCAGAAGGTATTGTTCTTGTTTAAGTTATTCTGGCAATTATTTAGCAACCACGAGTTCACCCCCTTGTTTAAAACACCTCAACCACTAACGACCCCTCTTTTTTCTCTAAGAGTAAATATCTAAAGTTTATCTGGCTTTTAATCTGATTACACAAAATCTCAGAATTCTGATTTTTTAAAATGTGATATTTAAAAGTACGTGTCTATTTTACTCGGGAAAAAAATAAAAGCATAGAAGAATGAATATTTACCAGATCATCAAAGACCCTGCTGTTTGGGCCAAGAAGCAGCATTCTTAGTATCTGTACACCCAACCATGAGCAATTTGATTTTTATGAGTGTGCAAGAGCTGAATTATGTGAATTATACTAATTGCATTAATCTTCCTTCTTCAACATTGTTATTGATTAATGAACCACTCAGTTGCACTTCTAACTAATCTGTCTGTGCAGTCAAAAAATCACCATAATGTTTTTTTTCTTTTAAGACTTAGGGACTAGTGATTGGTACTATAAAGACTTTGATCGAATATTAGTTTTATAAATTTAAATCAAATGTAAAACTATCCTCATTTTTACAATCCTGCAAGCCATTTTAAGGTCATCAATATATCAAATTTAAGATTATCAGTAATACCATTTGCAGCAACATGGATGGACCTGGAGATGATCACGCTAAATGAAGTAAGGCAGACAGAGAAAGACAAACACCATATGATGTCACTTATTTGTGGAATCATACCAAAGGATACAAATGAACTTATTTACAAAACAGAAACAATATCACAGACTTTGAAACCAAACTTATGGTTACCAAAGGGGAAATGTGGTGGGGAGAGATAAATTGGGAGTTTGGGATTAACAAAAACACACTACTATATATAAAATAAATAACTAGTAAGGACCTACTGTATAGCACAGGGAACTCTACTCAATACTCTGTAATAACCTATACGGGAAAAGAATCTGAAAAAGAGTGGATGTATGTATATGTATAACTGAATCACTGCCATACACCTGAAACAAACACAACACTAAAAATCCACTACACTCCAATATAAAATAAAAATTATATTAAAAAAATTTAATCAGAAAAAATATATCAAATCCTAATTAAACATTAGGTACACAAATATATTGACAAAGCATTACACAAGTAAAACTAATACGTTGGATTTTATGTTTACACCCCTGGATAAAAATACGGGTCTTAAAATGTGTTGGTAAAACCACAAAGTGCCTGTTTCCATGAATGCAGAATTCTTCACATCATCGTGAGAGGAAGTTGCCTCACCTCGTGTCCCCTTACATTCGTGAGGACTTTGACTGGACAGGAAGCAATGAGGGGCCCTTTGCGTCTAAAAACTCCCATGGTCTTCACGCCACGTCCCCTCAGATTGTGCGGTGACAGTGCTCACTGAGAATTGCTAAGTCGGGCCAGAGAAATAAAGGACGTGTGTGATTATAAAGAGAGAAAGAAGGGAGGATGAAAGGATCAAAGGATACACTTGGAGACCATAAGTGATCCATTCATAGGGAGTTTCTCTGAACTGATTCAAGCCATGAGCTCCTATCACTCTCCTTTCTCAATCATTCCTCAGTAACCCGCTGTGACAGTTTGCATAGGAATCTAATTATAAAAGAAGCTCACTAGTTTAATGATAACTGTACATTAAAGACTGAATATTGAAAGTAAAAATATCGAAAGTCCTGCCCAAATCCTGCTTTTGGTTTAGCAAAATATTGACTATACTCGATCATTGTAAACAAATCCAACCATCAATGCCCTACGTTGCTAAATCTTTCCGAAGCTTTCAAACTGTATTTTAACAGGATTTTGGTGTAATAATCAATAGAGTGATAGTCGCTGCACAACTCTCACCTTCTCTTTTATTATTAAATTCCAGCTGCTTTTAAAATGACATGTATTGTCATGCAATCACCAAAAACATACATATATTAGTAATAATTATCCTAACCATTTTAATCACTTGATGCCATGAACAGTTTTAATATGTAAACACAATAATATAGATGTCACTTGACAACTCAACACAATAGGCAATATGCTTTTTATTGCAAACAACTCCTTTGAGATAGTGACAAACCATATTTTTTTCAGACAATAGTAACATTTAAACATAGCTTGCTTCAAACAAAAAAAATTCCTAAAAATGTTCTAAAAAGTTAAGAAACAAAAGGAGCTGGTCTTAAGTTGATATTGTATGGCAGATTTTCTGGCTGGGGGATTACTTAAGGCAATGAAAACAGTCAGAATGTTAGAAAATAATTTTGTTTTATATTCTCGATAGAGATATTTTTTTCTCATGTCCCTAAATTAGACAGCGTTTCTCTGCTTAAAAAATGGGGCTTCCAGAAGTAAAGGCATCAACCCTTCTCTTCAGATTTGGACAGGGCTAGAACAGGATTGGTTTCAGGAGAGGTGTCCCTGGGAAGTGGCAGAGCCCAGTAGGAGGCGGTGAGCTAGACAGTGGACCAGTGGCACCGCGACAAAGAGGTCTACTCCTAGGCTTGGAGCAGATGTTGACTGAACAGACAAAGTAAATGCCTTGCGCAATTTGATCTGAGAAATGGAGTGCTTAGAACCTCTGAGAGAAAAAAAGTGTTCAAGGGAGGAAACACAGACAAGTAAAGAAGCAAAGGAGACCATTCCGAAAGCAAATTTGCAGATTTGCAGCAAGAGAAGCAGAACTCTAGTACTAACCAGAGATTGTCAATACAAAGACAATCTGTGAGTTTCTGGCAAATGCCTTTTGTGTTTATTCTCCAGTAATATTCAAACCTTCATGGTTTCCTAACTAATAAGTCTATTTCACGTGTCCTGGCCATTGCACATTTTCTTCCTGTTGTGTGTGCGTCCCTCCAGCCTCTGTGCACGGCCAGAGCAACCACTGGAAATTCTAGGTGGGAATTTCCAAATCCCAGAGGCTTATCTAAATGACCGGATCCTGAAAATCTGTGCTGGATTCAAAATTTGAAACGAAAAACAGTAAAATTATAATCAACCAATGTTATGTCTGGAACACATACATTATGCCAACTTTATTGTTTACTATAATTCCTAATTTCTAGAAAAAAATATTATATGTATATGAGTTCAGATGTTATATTTTCTTATTTCCATACTTGCTTGGCTAAATTATCTATAATTGCCAAGAAAGCAGAACCAACAATAATGAATATCTTCAAAACAAAATTATAACATACCTCTAAAAATTAAAACAAATCATTCTTTTCATGGATATGGATTCGTGGAGTGTTTTTGTTTGTTTGTTTGTTTTTGCAGTACGCGGCATTGTGACGCGAGCCTCTCACTGTTGCGGCCTCTCCCATTGCAGAGCACAGGCTTCGGATGCGCAGGCTCAGCAGCCATGGCTCACAGGCCCAGCCGCTCCGCGGCATGTGGGATCTTCCCGGACCGGGGCACGAACCCGTGTTCCCTGCGTCGGCAGGCGGACTCTCAACCACTGTGCCACCAGGGAAGCCCCGTGGAGTGTATTTTATGAAATCAGTGCACTGGGTGTGGGAAAATGGTCCGCAGAGACCCTGGGGATTTGGAAACACCGCTCACCCCCTTGGGAACTAGTTCACAACTCACTCTTCAACAGACTGTTGAGGTGTCAACTCTTCTGAAAAGCTTTCCCTAATCCCCTCAATCACTCACTATTTCACTCCTTTCCTCTCCTATCTGCCACATTCTGCTCTAATTATTGTTTACAAGTATGTCTCCTCTCCCAGATTAAGATCTACATTTTATTCTTTTCATCCCAAGAACCTTTCAAAGTTTTGGAAATTTGATACAACTTAATATTTGTCAAATGGAATTAAATCTATAGACAAAACCACCAAAACGAAAGCCTACCAAAGACAAAGAAAAACACATTATAGAAAGAAGACGTAGCATTTCAAGACCTAAAAAAATTGTAGCAACAAAACCAAAGCACAGATCTGATGTTTGATCTCCTGGCTAGAGAACGTTTGTCCTCACCACCAGTAACACCCCATTAAGGAAGAATCAGGGAGCTCTTTTCACCCAAAATATGTGTATTGAGCATTTATTCTGTGTTATGGACCGTATTGTTTGATGAGGACAGAGAAGCAAGTGTATATATTTTGCAGGTTCATAGCTAGCAGTAAAAATATAAATGAAAACATAACCCTTAGTATGTGACAAGTAGTACAGTAATGAAACATACACAGTAGTTTGGGAGAATCAAGAAATTATTTTTCTTGGAGAAGGTTCACGGAAACTTCACAGGGAAAGTAGGTTTAGTGCTATGTATGAAGAGTACATAGGACTCCACTAGCTTAGAACAGAGCCCTGGTCTCTGATGGGCAAGGTGGACAAAATATAAGCAAAGTTTAGGTTGGGTGGGAGATCTCAAATATTTTATCTCCACAGGAGGTAAAAGTGGACATGTGGGTGGTCCCAGTAGGTCAGGTCTTAAATGCTAAGCTTGTACTTAATCCTATAGCAAACCATTAAATGTTCCATTTTTCACATGGCTGTGTGTGTGTGTGTGTGTGTGTGTGTGTGTGTGCACGTGTATGTGAATTTATACATATATCTCTCGTACAGGTACACAAATAGAACTACAGGATAACATACATGATGCACATATAAGACTGGAAATTAGAGTTTGTATGAAAAGGGCTTTTTCTGAAACAAGGTGGTTTTAATTTAGATCCTGGCTCTGCCCCTTAATCATTGGATTATCTTAGATGTGCTCCTTAAACATTTTATGTCTTTACTCATCTGAAATGGAGGGAATGGTAGTAAAGACCTCCTCAATTATGGGTCCTGATGAGACAGCTGGGCAGGAGTGGGCGGTCAGCTCTGTCCGGGGTCTTTCCAAAGACAGTGTGAGCCCTGTGGGCAGAAATGCTTTCTTATATCCACCTTTATGTCTTTCAAAGACCAAGGCAATCACAGTGTGTGTGTGTGTGTGTGTGTGTGTGTGTGCACGTGTTATGTGAATTATACATATATCTCTCGTACAGGTACACAAATAGAACTACAGGATAACATACATGATGCACATATAAGACTGGAAATTAGAGTTTGTATGAAAAGGGCTTTTTCTGAAACAAGGTGGTTTTAATTTAGATCCTGGCTCTGCCCCTTAATCATTGGATTATCTTAGATGTGCTCCTTAAACATTTTATGTCTTTACTCATCTGAAATGGAGGGAATGGTAGTAAAGACCTCCTCAATTATGGGTCCTGATGAGACAGCTGGGCAGGAGTGGGCGGTCAGCTCTGTCCGGGGTCTTTCCAAAGACAGTGTGAGCCCTGTGGGCAGAAATGCTTTCTTATATCCACCTTTATGTCTTTCAAAGACCAAGGCAATCACAGGAATTCATCTGTGATCACAGTTAACATCTGTTCATTAAGTAGGTGTTAGATGTAAGAAAATACTAAGAATGTTTAGATTAATTTCAACCTTTCTGTCTGATATGCCCTTCTTCCACCTCCTTTATCACCTGGTCAAGCTGTTTGGCATTTCCTAGGGTCTTGTTTTCTCTCGTGCCTCTGAATTTGGTCAGTTTCTCTTCCTTGCTTGTGATGCTTGAGGCGATGTGCAATTTCTCTGAGGTCTCTTCTGCTACTTTCCGCCCCTCACCCCCGTGTGCTGCCTTCATCCATGAGCATCTTCCCTCCCCATCCTTTGATTATAAGAATTGAGGGTGAAGAATATGTTCTCTGCGCTGGCTCCCCAAAACCTAGCACAGGACCTTGCACCAGTGTGTGTGTAATTGTTTGTCCTAACAGGGCTGTACTGAGATGCTATACGTCATCCAATTTCACCACTGCTGCACTTCACTCTGTTCTTTCTAAGTTGATGATTATCGTGCTCCATGCTTAAAGTATTTAGTGTTTCTTGGCTGTCTCAGCATCTTGTGGAGAGTGGACTCCTGCTGCCGTCACTTCCCTTTCTTGGACAGTCCCCACCTCAGGGCAACTTGTTTTTGATGTTTTTGATCTTTCCTGCTCACGTCCTTGACTCTCTCATGATTTTCTCTCTCAAACCAAAGGAACTCATAAAAGTTATTCTTCACAAAAACCAGTTTGCAGCATTTCAGGGAAAACCCTAGAAGGAACTGTACAACCAGGGAAGCTATTTTTGTCATGAAGGAAGACAAAATGAGTCAGAGCAGACCTAAATTAGTTTTTCTCTCTAGTACATCAAAAGGCAGGTGACTAGGCTTTCATGAATTTTTGTCTTAGAGCAAATCAAAAGAACAGATGATGCTGTTTGAAAGACTTAAAAGACTTAGAACCATATCAGTATCTGTGGAAAATATTTTAATAAGAGGCATTTCCAAAGCCAACTCTGTTTTCTTTTTGTTGAGGAACTTATTTTGAAGAACAACTCTGAGGAGTTTAGATAAATATTTTTATAGAGAATTCCCCAATGAACCATAAAATTCTCTTACTGCTTTTTTTTTTAATCAAATTTGCTTGTTTTGACCTTCAGAGAGGTAGTTAGTGTTTAGAGGCAAATCCTTCCAGGTTCAACCACTGTGTGGGTGACTCAGGTTGAGCTTAATTTAATGACTGGCATTTTTTTTCTTTTGATATTTCTAAATCTGTTTATTAAATTAGTTATGGAATTCCCCTTACAATTGAGGAAACAAGTACTGTGAAATAATGCCTAAGCAGTAAGAAAAATAAAAATAATTTCTGAACAGTAACTTGGAAGTTTGGGGGTATAATTATTTAAATTTTTTAGTTAGCCTTTAAAAATTTCAACCTGTTTTCTACCACTTTAAAGTTAGTCAAGGAATTACAGGGGGAAAACATTAAGGAAAAAAGCCACAGCAACAATAATTGCTGTGTAGCACCATCTAAACACCTGTAACTAGAGGTGTTGTGTTCTTTGGAAGACATTTAAGGCATTGATGGTGAGCATTTTCTGTTAGTATCAGACAAGAAAATGGGCATTAAACAAACACCTATTAGGAGTTAAAAATATGTAGGGAGTCATTTATGCCCAAGAGATTTACATGTAACAACACATTGGATTGAGATGGTCCTCGGGAGGAAGGGTAGGACAGACAGCCTGCACTTGAGAACATGTCAGTCAAGATAAATTTCTACTTTTACCTCTGAAAGTCAGATGACCTCTCAGCTAGAGCTGTGCCTTACAATATAATGACTGCAAAGAACATGGGCTTTGAGGTCAGACATAGTTATGACTTTAGTGTTATCACTTACTGAGAAGTTGTCATTTTCAGCAAATTACCATCCATGCCTCTGTTACTTCACCAGCAAAATGAGAATACTGACTTTTCATTCTTGAGCCTCACACCATATCGGATACAAGGCAGGTTCCATTACTGGACTCTCACATTACTATTACTAAATTTCCAATTACTTATCACTTCATTTAGGTGATGAGATATCCTAGTTTTCTTCTTTTCTCTCTATTTTTTCCAAGACAACAGATACTTGAGAGCAAAGACACAGTCTACCTGCCCTTGCATTTCCTGCAGCCCTTAGCAGAAAGAGTTGATGCATAATTAAGCATACAGATTTGTTTTACAGAACCAAGTACTATAAAGATAATACAGAGCAAATCATAGAATCTATTCAGTTTCAGGAGATTTAGAAACACCTACTTTGGCAGTAAATCTGCTTCACAGCTTCCAGATTCCAGACAGTTCTGTATTGATTACTCCCATTTAGATATCCCATGTGACAGTAGGATGCTTGGGGTCATTGGTATCTCCCCAAAGATTCTTTCAAATCACACAAAATTGCTGGTCCAAATATGGGTTCTCTTCTCCCTTAAACTTCAGTTTGACCCAGAGTTTCCTGTGCTGAACAACAAGCACATATCATCCATTAATTTAAAACGGAATACACTCACTGCTATATTTCTCTCTTTGGTTCCTTGTCTCTGAGCTCCTGGTTGTTCCTTTAATAAGACACTTATTTTTAATAACATAGGTTAAACTAAAAAACAAATGGGATCAGGTTTTATTTGTCCCTTTTAACAGATCTGGTTCAATATTATTCTTCATATTATGCCTCAAGTGTAAGAAACCAATTTGAATAATTTTACAAGCTTGGAGTTAAAGTTGTTTTCATGGTGGATTGATGACTTAGATCATGTACTTAGTCATAATCCAGTGGTTCTGCTGTTGCCACTGAAGTTTGCTTATCCCAGCTGGAGCAGACTAGGAGCCACGTGCCCTGCTCTGGGACCCTGCGTGCTGCCTTCCAAGAAAACCTCTGACGTTGGCCCAAACCCCTTTGGGTCATCAGTAGCCAAACCCTGCAGCTGTACCAAACCTGAATCCGTGCAGGCCACCCGCACTGTGTTCTGAAATCCTCTACAGAAAGAAACAATCATTGTGGATTTACCTTGGTGAGAATATGAGAAAAGAAAAGAACAGGAGATGCAGTGTCCAAGGTCTAGGTCTGATTTCTGGCTCTGTCATCAGTTAGCTTGGTAATCCAAGGCAATCTGGCTAACTTCTATGAGTCTGTTTTTTACCCCGAAAATTAAGAGTACAGTTCGTTTCCTGATTAGCTTATTATGGAAAAAACAAACAAAAATGTCCAGAACGTTGCTTTTCATATGACAGTTACTAAATAATTTTTTCTTCTGCTGCTAAAAGCAAACTCAGTACCTTTTTTTCATCTCTGGACAACTTATATTTTTAAATAGCTATTTTTAAACTGAAGTGAAAATTTTCCTAAGAGTTTCTTTTGGTCTTGGTTTAATCCTTCAGGCCAGATAGTATATGTCTTATTCTTTTTTTTGCTTGAGTGTCTTTGACATATGAAGTTATTTTTATGTTCTCCTCAGCCTGTTTTCCATCAAGCTAAGGGCTTGGAATTTCTTTAACTAATTCTTAAAATATATGGTTTAAAACCTCTCAATCTTGCAGTCACTCACATCTGCACAGCTTCTAGTTTTCTGAGATCCCTCTTACATGTGTGGAACTGGATTCATGAAGATATTTTGGCTAGAGGAAAAAAGCACTAATGCATGGGACACAGCCTTCCCACACCCCATGCAAAGTTTTTGGTACTCTGTGGGCTGATGAATGATGGATGAGCCACCAGAAAGGAGAAAAACAATGAATATACTGTGGCAAGTGTCATCAGTGTTGCTATCATCAGTTAGATGAGTTCAAATCATCAGAATGCCTCTATTTATTCAGACCAGGGGTTACCAGAGGGAAAATCGGTAGTTTGAAAGAGACACAGGAGGTGTTGTCAACTGGATCTGCCCATTTCAAATTCTAGTGAGTTTTGAGCAAAATGAAAACTGTCCGTGGAATGTCGGATATATTTAAAAACTTTGTGATAGTTAAATACCTGAATATTTTTAAGTAATAAACACATGCCTGTTGGTACAGTGTAACAGTTTTTAGGTTAGGCTGTACACATGCAATGGATAAAGTACTGTGTGTGTGAATAGATGTGAGCCTTGCTGTAGGCTCTGTGAGCACATAGGGCCCTACCTAAATCTGTGGGCACACCTTGGGAGCCAGCCTTAGAGAGGTGATCTGCCCTTCAGTGTTTCTCTAACTTGGCCTTCTTTCTTTTCACAAATGATAACATTTTATTATAGAAAAAGCATCCCAAATATAGGACTTTGCAAACACTGGTAGGTGAACAAGTGCAACTTTAAAAGTGGGAGTATGAAAGACGGCTCCTTGGAATAAGCACAGCCTTCGATTTATATTCAGCTTGTTTCCAATCGTATGTGTAACTTTGACAAGTTTCTAAAATATGTGAGCTTCATTTTGCATGTATGTGAAATGGGGATGATAACACTTGTCTCAAGAATCTTCAGGCGTGTGTACATAACACCTCTTCCATGTAGCCTCCTCAGTTCTTGTGAACAAATCTAGGTGACATCACCCATAGCCAGTCTTTAAGTGACAAGAGAACATATCATGTGAAGGCAGCAGACACTAAAAATGTGTCTTATTTTTGCTGCTCAAGAAAAATGTCAGGTTTGTACATTCTTTGGAAACAAACAAAAAACAAATCAGTGTATTTTAGTTTACAGTAATCCTTCCAAGCACTACTATGCAAGGCATTGTTCTTAGTGTGGAGAATCCCAGAACAAAGAAGACAAAAACAGAGCTTACCTTCTCATCAGTGCAAACTGATCATACACAAGCAAACACACGAGGAGGGTGCTTTGATGTTGACAAATTTCATGCATAAATGCAACCTGGAGGTGGTATTTTAGATGAGGAGGCCAGAAGACAGGGGGTGACATTTGAGATGAGATCTATGGGGCAATGAACATATAGTCATGGTAAATACTGGAGACAGAATCATGATGATGATGGGACTCCCAGTTTATTGGACAAAACATCCAGGTTAAAAAAATGATAAAAATGATTGTAATATATTGTCACTTTGAATGAATTTGACTCTTGCTTGTGGTGGGCCCAATGGATCATTCATATCAAAGAGTAAGTATTCATGGTGGGCAGCAAGGACCAGCCATAACTAACATAGCATATTTTAATGCTGTGAGTATAATGAGGAACTACAGCTGACTGTACCTGGGACAAAAGACCACGCCATGGTAGCTGATAGCACAGACAGTGAGCCGGTGAAAAGGAATGAAAGCTGATTTACTGCGTGACTGCTATGGACATGTTATTTTTCTGCATGACTGTCTTTTCTCATTTTTAACATAGAGATGTCATTTTGTTGGAAATATTTACTAAGACTATATTCATAAAATGCTTCAGAATTTAAAATTTGTACATCATGATATGTATACATGTACACATATACATACATTCATATATTTACATCTATAGACACACTTTATGTAAAATATATATTTTTCATTGAGATGATGTAAGCATCAAGTGAAATAAACACATATTCACATAGCAGGCCTGTGAATGGGATGGTTTTCACTGAAAGCAAAGGTGAGAAGCCCAATTGCCTAAATCCAATTGGAACACTTCATCTTAGGCGTTTTGCTGGTTTACCTACTACTCCAAAGAAGATAATCCTTTGCTGCCTCAAGACTTATGGTGATGAAGTTTTGCTCTTACATGACGTTGATAAAAAGCACAAGATTCTTTCTGATACTATGTGATGATCATATTTTTACGATAATCCAGGGCTATCACCATACATGTCCTTTTTCTTTTTTTTTTTAAATAGTGAAGATCTCTGAAGTTAAAGAAAAAAATGGAATGTCTATGAAAAGTGATCATGCTTTCAAATTATATAAAAATTTCAAACGCCTTTTATATTTGACAGATGATTTTAGCCAAGCAAATTCAACATCAAGTCCACACGACGATAAATTTTTGTGTTGATTGCAAGCATACATATGCTAAGGATAACCCCACATTTGGAGGCAAGTATAAAAGAAAAGAATACAAGAGTAAATTTTAGGTCAGGCCCCTAAAATGTTTAGAAGATGGCAATTCCTAGGTAACAAACCATGCTCATGTGTTCTTGAAACTGCACAATGAGATTTTAGTGTGTATATTTAGCTTCACATTGGCTTCAGATCAATACTGGGTAAATATTGTACATGAGGATGAGGTTTTCTTAGACCTTAATCTTGAACCCTTCAGATCATTCTAACCTGAAAATAAGCCTCTTTAAACTAAAGGATCCTACAAAAGGATTTCAGACCAAAGCCGGTGGCATGATAACATGATTAAATCACTGATCTAGCTGAATGACTGCAGACCATTAAGAAAGAAACTGCTATTGAATGGAATCAGCAAAACCCTTTAATTACTGATTAAAGATATAAGCAAGTGACAGGGGCTACAGTTTTAGTCTTGGGCCTCATCATTACGTTTTCTTGTAATTGGTCGAGTTCTACCACAGAGCTATATTTCAAATGGATTTTTAGTTAAAAAAATAAAAAGAGGAAAGAAAAGCTTTTCAATTATATAACCACGCTATACATACATACACATTATTATATCTATTTATCTATCTATTGACAGAGAAAAAATGAGCATGTTTATAAAATACATAAATCCGAGAGAGTTTTGAATGGAATATAATAAAATAAAAGCATCCATTTTCTTTAGAAAGTGAAATTATAAGTGATTTTTTCATCTTTGTATGTTTTAGGTTTTTCCTTTCATCATAAAGATATATTGCTTTTACTATTTGAAGAAAAGTAAATCCTATTACCATTTTTTGCTACTAACTGCTTCAGACTTTTCTTATGTGCAAAAATTCTTCTGTGCCAAACATTTTAAAAACAATGTAACTGATACAACCCTTTTCTCACTACTGGCAAGTGTCATATCATATTTGCGGTTAAACATGTATCATTGCATGTAATTCAGTGTCGATACGTGTAATTTTCTAAGAATTAATAATTTTGTATTTTTCCTGAATTTCTAATAAATGTCCAGTACTGCCCGAACTCCCCCTGACACTTCAGCTTATTTAAACAAAAGTAGAGTGTTGGGATCTAATAAGTAGGGAGTACTTGCACCGTGAGTTGTGTGAAGAGGATAAAGATAAAACTTTTTTTCTTTTACTTTTACTTTTGGGGCTTCTGAAGTATCTTTAGAAGTAAGCAACTGCCTCTTACATATAAGGAAATTGGTCTGGATGGTATAAGTCTAGAACTAGGGACACCAGTTAGTAAACATTTGATTTTGTTCTACTCAGTGGCACACTTGTTTCTCTCTTGAGCTGGCATTTAACCCATGTGCCACTAGCTATTTTTCTCTTTGTGACCTGTGTCCCTGAGTCTGTGACAAGCTCCTTGGGAGAAAGGAGTATGTTTCCTGCTCCTGGGTCTTCTGCCCCCAACACATAGCACAGTGATTCTCTCTGTCTCCTAGGAGAAGCCCAGAAAGTGTTCCTATAGGCACTGTTCAGTCTAGTATAATCCATTTTACACCCCCAAACATTGATTGTATGTATTTTCCCCTCCTTTAATCAGATAATACAGCAGAGACTATTTACAGATTTCCTAATTGTAAATCACAGTTGTAGTCCTGGGTAAACCTAGGGTTTGGAGGTATGTATTGCACTATTTGGATTGCTATGCTTTCTTTAAGATTTAACATGTAATTGAGACTCATTATGAGTTTGGCCAGTCATTACCTCCTTTTTACTACTATCGTATTACTCCCCAAGTTTGGTTTTGGTAAGAAGGTTATGCCATTGTCATAAATCACAGGAAGGCATGCTATCTCATTCTCTGTTCTCTGGAGCAGTTTCCATAAGATGGAATTATCTGTTTATTGTGAGATTTTTTTTTTTTTCAATGAAATCTCCTCTATGGAAATCTAGCTTCTTGTTCTCTTTATAGGCAAGTATTTAAGTTACGAACTCAATTTCTTTAATGTTGTATAACTATTCCTCTATTTCATCTCATCCATTTTAAGTTAACTGTTTTCTAGGAATTTTCCCATTTCCTCTAAACATTCAAAATGATTGACATAAAGTTTCTGATGGCATTTTCTTACCGTTTTAAAGACAGCTGGATATGTAGCTGAGTTCCCTTATTCATTATCAATATTATTTGTGTCTTATCTCTTTATTTCTTGGAAGAATCACTCCAGAAGTTTGCTGATTATTTAAACAAACTTTTAAAAAATATTTGAATAGCTTAAATACTTTTAGATTTGTAGAAAAGTTGCAAATATAGTACAGAGAATTCCCATATCCCAGGTTCCTATATTTGTCACAAATAAAAATCTAACCTTATTAACTCAATTCCATACAGTATTCAGATTTTACTTTTATTTGTTAATAGTGCCCTTGTTATGTCCCAGGATTCTATCCAAGACACCACACTGTATTGAATCAACATGTCTCTTTAGCCTCCTATGGTCTGTAATAGTTTCTCAGACATTGCCTATTTTTCAAGATCTTGACAGTTTCAAGGCCAAGTAATTTGTAGACTAATCCTCCATTTGTATTGACTTGAGATTTTTCTCATGGTCAGCCTGGGGTCATGGGTTTTGGGGAAGAACCCCAGAGAAGAGAAGTGCCCTTCATACCACGAAGCATCAAAAGTCCTGTTATCAGCATGACATCCTGTAGGTCTTCCCCTTGATGACCTAGGTGATGGAGTGTTTGCCAAATTCTTTCACTATAAAGTTTCTTTGTGTGTCCCCCTTTCATACTCTCTTCTTTGAAGCAAGTTACTAAGTATAGAACACATGTGGGTGAAGAATGAGCAGTGAGGAAGGGAATTAACTCACCTTATCCACGTACGTTATTTGGAATTCTCCTGTAAAGATTTGTCTCTTCTCCCATAATAATTTATTTATAAAGTCCTTTATTTATACCACTATGGACTCAGGACATGTGTTTTATACCCTTGATTTTAATCCAATTCTACATTTTTTATCTTGTTTCTCTAATTGTTCTTCTTTTGGCCTTTGGGGGTCCCTTGGGTCCTTTTAATAAACCCCATTCTTTGTTTTCATTTTCTGAGCCCTCCCTTCCTTTGGGGGAATAGGAGATGATTCAGGTACATTATTATTTTTATGACCCAGATCTAGGATCAGCTATTTCTCCAAGGACCCTGTGGGGCTTTTATTAGTTCTGATTTTCTATGTGTAATTAACTTTTAATTTAATTGCTTTGCTTTCAGAGAATGTACTCCGTACTATATTGTTTGGTTTTTATTTTTGAAATTTGTTAAGTCTTTCTTTATGGCCTAGCATCTGGCAACTTTTTGTAAATGTTTTACATGTGCTCTGGAAGAGCAGTAGGTAATTGCTGGGTACAATATTTTATAAATATCTAATAAATCAAGTTTATTGATGTTTATTTTCCATTTGTATGTAACATTTAAACTTTTGGATGCCTTTAACCTATTAATTCAGAGAGAGGGGAGAAAGAGATGTGTTGAAATCTTCCAGTATAATGCTGGGCATGGTATTTGTGTTGCAATTCTATCATATTTTCATTTTTGCTCATTTGAGGCCACTTAACCAGTGCATCTAAAATGGGTCTGTCACATACTATGCAAGGCCCAATGCGAAAGAAAAGTGTAGGACCCTGGTCATGGGCAGAGTGGTTAATATCTTCTTCCCACAGGCCTGCTGCCCTGACCCAAGAATAATGCCCAGTGCACTGCAAACTCACACTGGTACAGGTCAGGTACTTGGATTGGGGGTGAGCAAGAGACGCCATCAAGTCACCTGCCAAATGCACTATGGTGCTGTCCTGTCACTTTGCTCTAAGACATCATGGGACCCATGCCCATCTTTCACATGTGCATATACAGTCCACTTCTCAGTGCAGAGGGAAACTGCAGAATGTGGGCACCCCCGATTGATGTGACCAAGGAAGCAGGGAACGAGGAGGCCAGGTAGGGACCAGGGCTCCTGGGGGCAGGTGTGAGGATCAGAAACTTGTCCCTGGGAGGTGGAGAGGTGGTACAAGGCATGACCACATGTGAGCTGAAGCTCCAAGCCACTGGCATGTGTTCCATGGTTCACTGAATTTCAGTTATAAAAATAATTTCAAGGTGAATAGTATTAAAAATTTAAAGATGGCTAATGCAAATCACGAAAACCAAGATGCAGGGTCCTCCTGAGTGCAGGACTCTATGTACACGTTGGGACACACCCAGGAAGCTGACACTGCATGCGTGTTCTTTCTGTATTTCTTGTTGAGTTTTTAAAAATTAATTACGTAATGAATTTGTTTATCCATAAAATACTTTTTGTCTTAGCATTTACTAAGCCTTTATTCATTATTATTTGCTCAATATATCTTTGTCATTTTATTATCAATGTTTTGTTTGTTTAAATTGTGCCCCTTGCAAATAGTACATAACTTCATTTAGTAATATATTTATTTATTAATCTATGTTTCTCATATTAGTGTTTTCCCCATTTAAATTTATTTATTTATCTTTTTTGGATTTTTTTTTTTTGATTGGGGTATAGTTGCTTTACAATGTTGTTAGTTTCTGTTGTACAAAAAAGTGAATCAGCTATAAGTACACATATATCCCTTCCCTCTTGGACCTCCTTCCTACCCCCCCATCCCACTCATCTAGATCATCACAGAGATTTACATTTATTTTGATTTGAATATTTCACTTCACCCCTTCAACTTTATACTCTCTACTGTCTTGATTTTTCAATACATTATTTTCATTTTCCCCTTTGATTGTTTTAAAAAAATAATTTACAATTCCAGTACTCCTTTAACTGATAAAATGCAAAACATCTATTTCTATGCATTTTGTTACTGTCAGTTTTAACATGCATAATTATTCAGTTCTGAAGTTTATGTCTTAAGTCCCATCCTAAAGAACAAAATAGCTTTAGAATCTGTTATGCCGATTCTTTCTTCCACTGACCCTGAATTTCTGCACACATGCTATTTTCATCGATTAAGTGTTTTGATAGTAATTCCTCAGTTTATATATATTAAAATACTTTTATTTTGCTTTTATCCACAAAATCATTTTTGGCATACATAATTGAGAATTGGCATTTATTTTTATCTCATCTTTTTGAAGACATATTGTCCACCGTCTTCCAACTTCCATTATTAGGTTGAAGGGTGTAATGTAAATGTAATATTTTTCCTTTGTACAAAAGCTGTCTTTTTCGTATTTAAAATTTCTCCTTCACTTGAGTTCTCTGGTTTCACTACAATTGGTCTAAACATGGTTTTCTTTGTTTTAATTCTGTTTGTCACATGTTGTTCTCACTGTGGATTCTGTGGCTCTAACTGTAGACTCGTGCATTTCATTAGTCTTAAAGAAGTCCCTTTTATTAGCTCTTCAAGTATTGCCTTTCCCTTACCCTCTGTAGTCTCGCCTTGTGGAGTACCCATTAGATGTTGGATAGACTTTCTCATACTACCCCCTTTGTCTCTTGAATTTTTCTTCAAATTTTCTGACTCTGGTGACTTTAGGCTGCATTCTGGGTGAGTTTTGTGGATTTATCTGAGAATATGTATTTTCCCTTTATCTAATCAACTGTTAAATAATTAATTGGGTTATTATGTCTCATATCTCATATATCAAACACACACATTTATATACTTACAGATAGATACATTTATACCTATCTATATCTACCCATCTAAATAGATATATCTCTACCTCTACCTATATCTATATATCTAGACTATATTTAAATGTTTTATTTGTTATTTTTCAAAGCTGTGTTGTCATTTAGGAGAGTTTCTTGTTGTCTTCTCAGTTCACCAATTTAAAAATATACACATCTGATACGCATAACACTAAGTAATATTTATCTTGTAATCCCAATACCAGGAAGTCTAAATGTGCTGCTTGCATTTCTAACTGAATCCCATGCACATGGTGGCTCTTTTGTACGTTTGCTGATCTTCGATTACAGTCTCTCATATTTGGTTTATTGTAACACGTGGAAAGCCAGAATCCCGAATCTGAGGATCTTTTTTAGGGGGGACTTATGTTGGGTTCTATTTAGATTTTGGGTTACCATTGACATGGTGCCATTTTGTTCTGAAACACTGGAGAATAATGAAGCCATGGGACACAGTAAACAGGTTTGATCAGGTAGGAATACAGACTTTCCTTTGATAGTGGGAAGTGACCAACAAGTAGTTTGAAAAGTGTAATGTGAGTACTGGTGAAGTTCAGAACTTCAGAAATGGCTGAAGAATGTTTTTTGTAGAAATAAAAAAGCTGAAGCCCTAAGTGTGTATGAGATCACGAAAGGACTGAAAAAAAATTGTAATTTTAAAGCTTTTCTATATAGTAAGTTTTCAAATTAGGATATATTTAATGGAAGGACATTGAAAGAAGTAAAGATTATTTACTATACATACATACATATATATATATATATATAAATCTTTTGCTCATAATGTGTTTATAAACACACACACACACACACACACACACACACACACACACACACACATACAGTCCTTGGTGTAAGTTCAAATATACTATGGCAGAGTGAGAGAAGAGTATTTAGCTTCAAGCTTCAGCTCTGTAACAGAATAACAATCTGCAGAGTGGTTGCTAGTTGTCATTCTTCCCTAGGAGCAGAACTGGCTTTTATTTGGGATGGCAAAATGCACAGAAAAAGACTGCAGTCTCATCTTCCTTGCAAGTCTGTATGGCCACTATCTGTAAGCAGAAATAGTCACTAGTGTACATCCCAGAAAATACCTTTTAAAGTGTGTTGACTCAGGGGCTTCCCTGATGGCGCAGTGGTTAAGAATCCGCCTGCCAATGCAGGGGACACGGGTTTGATTCCTGGTCTGGGAAGATCCCACATGTCGTGGAGCAACTAAGCCTGTGCACCACAACTGAGCCCACACACCTCAAGGCACGGGCGCCTTGAGCCCGTGCTCCGCAACAAGAGAAGCCACCGCAATAAGAAGCCCGCGCACCACAATGAAGAGTAGCCCCAACTCCCTGCAACTAGAGAAAAGCTCACGCGCAGCAACGAAGACCCAACGCAGCCAAAAAAAAAAAAAAAAGTGTGACTCAGCTAGGAAGTAAATGGTCTTGTTCTTCCTTTCTTTCCCCTTTTTCCTGCCAGAAACTAATATCCATGACCTGTAGTAGCATCTCTGAACCTTTAAGATGGAAGCAAATGATGTCAGCAGAAAAACAAAGACATATGGGGCTCTGATAACTTCCTGGATCCACCACACAGACAGTGGCTGTCCGATTCCAGAAAAACAATCAAATACACCCGTACCTGACACATTATGGAACCTTTATCAGGAAAGTTGTGACTAAACTAAGATGAAAATAGTATCTGCCTCACAGGGGTGGGATGAGATACAAGATGATAGAGATGAGTTTGTAAGACCCTAAAGGGCTGAAGATGAGTTACTGGGTGTGCAATTTAATAATCCAGGAAACATTTCCATATTGCTTATTTTCCAAATGCACAACATCTTGTTCATGTAATGTTTAGGAATTTTTAAAATCATCGCCCTATTCAAAATGTGTGTGTTAAACTCTAGCCATTATTTATGTATTAGGGATGGTAAATTTTATTTCACATTTTGGTGCCAAATGTCCAATTCTATGGGTTAGGAGAAAAAGAGGAAGGAAATGGTCTTAAAGGTGGCCATGTCGTAAAATTCAGCATTTTTGCTCTTCATCCCAATGTTGTCGTCCCTCCACTGCTTTACTGAGAGTGTCAATACAGTAGGTGAGGTGTGATTCCCCTCACTTTTTGCAAGTCTTCCCTGTGACAGCCAGTGTGGTTTCCCTAGTCTGGGTTCCTGAACCATAACTCTCTTCTTCCTTGTTACACACTGAACCTCTTAGATACAACTCTTACCCCTAAAATATTCCATTTTTGACATAAATGAGTCATTTTTGAATCCTAAGAAGTGGAACAAGTTAATCAAAGCTGCATTGGCTTTACTGGCTTTTGTTTCCCCATCAGCAGCTACATGGCCCTTAGGAAACAACGGCAGGATCATTGACAGTAATTGGCAGGGAGCAACATGTATAGTCTAAGCATCCAGGCTTGCAAAGAGGTCTCCAGAAAGGTTACCTGCATCTGTAAGGACTCTGAGAGTAGATGGGGGGATCATATACGTAACATCACTGGAAAAGAATACGGAGAATACTTTCAAAATTCTCATGAAGCAATAGCATACGTCAGCTCAGGTGAAGACACCCCAGGGAAATGTACCTGAAAAGCCTGAATGTAGAGTGAGTGTTAGATTGTAATTAGGCTTGTCTAAGCATTTCTGTAATTTCATCCAATTATAACTTTTAAAACAGGAATGATCTTGGTTTGCAATCTTTATAAAAATCATCTTCTGACCAGAAACCTTTCTAAGAGCTAATGAAGGAAAGGCCCTTGAGATTGGAAGATAGATACACAGTAGCAGCATTGAAAGTTCGCACAACTTGAAAAGAATCAAACACGCCAGCAAAATTATTTTCTTCTAGGTAACATATTCAATTAAATTCAAACACTATTTACCATCTCTGTGTTTTCTGGAAGGCAAATTATATTACGTATCGTCCCTGCCCTGGAGGAGACTTCATTCTATTGAAAGGCAGGTGATGGGCTATTCATAAGTTATGTCTAAAAACCAAAGTGAGGGTGAGAAATATTCTGAGTCAGGAGCTTGGGGTGATTCCACTAGTGAGGACAGTGTGCAGACGAGTGCTAGTGAGCAATGGTATGGAGACAGTGAAATGATATAACACCAATGGGACCGATGAATATATTGGTTTCCAAGACTGTGACTCTCGAAACTAGGATGGGCTCACAGCAGAAAGGAGGGGGTGGGGAAGTGACAAGACGGAGCTCCATGTCTCCAACTCCCACTGGAAATGAAACAGTTCTTTTAAACCTTATAATATTGTCTCCATATTTTTTGTGTGAAAATACTTTAAATTATTTGAAAGGCACTAAATTTGACTACAGAACAGGTGTAACGGTGTGGTCTGTGGGCCTCTGAGGTGCCTTAAGAGTCTATCAGGGAACCATGAGGTCAAAACTATTTTCACAGCACCAAGACATTTCCACCTTTTTAAATTTGCTGATGTTCATCCTGACAATACAAAAGCAGTGATGGGTAAACTGCCAATGCCTTACCGTGAATCAAGGCAGTAGCACCCAACCATGCATCCCAATACTTAAAGACTATTTTGATGATACTAATGAATCACCATTGTAAAATGTTGTTTCTGGCTATTATACAATGAAACATGTCAACATTTGGGAGATTTGCACAACTCAGTGAGGTAATATTTTATTTTCTAAATGACCAATGCATGATGTTACAAAATTATGATAGGTAAATGATCCATTCAAAGTACAAAATAGACCAAGACGATTTAAGGTAAGCATACTAAAACTTAACTGATATGCTTTTGGATTTCACATTGAAAGTAAACTTTTAAGAAACTACTGATTCTTGAATTTTGGTTTGCATTTAAGTGGAATAGTCACAAACATCTGAAGGGCTATTAAAATATTCCTCCTTTTTCCAACTACCCTAGTCTAGTTTGTGGGAAACAGGCTTTTCTGTGTATATTTTAAACAAATCAACATGTGACAATGGATAGAATCAACAAACTATATGATTATCCAGCTTTCATTTATGAAGTCAGATGTTAGAGATTTGCCAAAATGGAAAATAACATCACTCTTCTAACAAAAATTTTGGGGGTTTGGAAATTACAGGGTTTTTTTTTTTTACAAGAAATACTATGTTTATATATGATGGGCATATTACTGTTATTTTTACATGAATTATCAAATAGATAATTCAAAAATTTAAGTTTAATTTCTAACTATAAATATAACACACACAAATAAAATAATTTTTGGTGTCCTCAGTAGTCTTTAAGAGTATAAATGAATACTGAGACAAAAGTATGTGAGAAACTCTGATGTATCAGGAAAGTAATTAGAGACAGATATGTAAAGATACACTAGCTCCAGACTGTGGAAGTACGGAATGTCACTGCAAAGAGCTGGCCTTTTATCAGGAGCAATACATGAAGATATTATAGCCAAAGAGTAACGCTTTCCTAATTACACTGGACTTAGAATACAGCATTGATTAGGATAGGAAGTGACAGAAGGTGGGAAGACCAATTAGAAGACCAGCTATAATAAGGCTCTTCCAGTGGGATCTTAGAATAGAAACTAAGAGAGTGTCATTTGAGAATTTGCAGGAATATGAGTCAGTGGCTGATTAGATATGGAAGGAGAGATTGCACAACATTGGGATTCTTGGCGCAATGACTTGGAGGATAGAGACTCTGAAGGTGTTCCCTGAGACTCCAAGAGAAAAAGATACAGGTAGAGGAGAGATTGAGGTTTCAATTCATGACATGCTGAATTTTTCTTCCCAGAGACTCACACGGTAGACTGGGTATGGTGGGGGGAGGCTCCCCGAGAGGTAGTTGGGCAGTTTGGAATTCAATTTGAGAAAAATATACAAGCTGAAGGTGTACGGTTGATCCTATCAAGATGGAAGGGGTCGTAGAAGCCTTGCGAACGGAAATGGACACCAGCGAAAATAACACACAGATATGTGGTATTTCCAGGCGGTGGGGCAGCGGGCAGGAAGAATGGGAAGAGTGAGAAAAGAAATCATCAGAGGCAGGAGAATATAAAAAATCCCGTAGCAACAAATCGGGACAGAAAGTTGTTGCAAAGAGTAGACTGCGGGACTTTTCATTAGTATCATTTACATAGTTGCTAAATAAATGGCAAATAGATTTTCTTTTCCTCTTCTTGTGACACAAGAGAAGAGATTCTCACAGCTGTATAAATGGATATTTTTTACTTAAGTATAGCTGATATTAACTTTCATATATTCTTTTGCTGAGTTGTATTTCTAAGATTTGCATGGTATTCAGATACTTAAGCAATTTCAAATCCAGTATTCAAGTAAGCCAGTTACTTGCTTACTGCTGCTGGAAGAGGCAAGGAAACAGATTATTTCACAGAAATCTGACATGGATTTCACTGGGGTAAAATCAAGGTATTGGATGGTGCATTGACTTCTGGAGGCTGTAGGGAGAATCCATTCCTTTGTTTTACTAGATTCTAGGGGCGACCTGCCTTCCTTGGCTCATGGCCCCTTCCAGCTTCAAAGTCAATCATGGCCAATCGAGTCTTCTTAAGTCACATCATTTGACACTGAGTGTTCTGTCACCCTGTTCTACATTTCAAGACCCTTGTGATTACACTAGACCCACTGGAATAATTCAGTATAATCTCCCTACTTTAAGATCTAGTGATTAGCAGACTTAATTCTATCTGCTACCATAATTTCCCTTTGCCATGTAAGTTAACATAGTCACATATTCCAGGATTAGAATGTGGGTGGACATCTTTGGGGACTGTTCTTCTGCTAAACTCATGTGTGCTTACTGACTCATTAACTATTTAGTAAGTATTTATAAAACTTAAGAAAGCAAATCATTAACATAGCTCTATTGAGTTCCTTTTCTTTAACTGAAAAGAGTACAGAAATTTTTATGTCTTTTATTTGGGAAGAATTTTATGAATAACAAATGCATTTTATAAAATGGCAAAATAATTTCCTTCTTAAGTTACATTAATCAAAGCGTGCCAACATCTTGCAAATCATACTTGTGGCAAAAAATTATCTTTGGAAGGCAAAATTTTCTGAAAAGCTGTTGATGGCAGTGGTTCCTCTGATGTAGGAAAAAGATACCCTTTTTGTGTTATATGATCTATTGTACTGCTGAATGTTATTATTTAAAGCATAAATATATGTAATTTTCATCATGAAATTGATTTATTCTTTGCTTGATTTAATACAATATGGTTTTCTATTTTACAAAGCACTTTTGATATACTGTATGATTTGCTTCCCATACCGGTTTTTATGGGTTATTATCATTTTGTTGTTGAAAAATTTTGAAATATATTTCAGAGATTTGAAGTAATTTGTCCAATGTAGCATGTCCACTAAAATATTAACAATAGAATTTAAACACATATCTTTTCACCAGAGAGATTTCTCTTTCTACCATGCCATTTTATTATTAAAATATGTAATTTGGAGTTAATAGTTAAAAGATAATGTCAAGTCTCCTGATGGCTTATTTTATTATATTGCCTAAGAGGCCCTACAGTCATGGAAATTGACTCTATTCACTGGAGGGCCACAATTAAAGCTGATTTCTGAAAACTGTGCATTCCAAGTCATCCTGACAGCTGATGCAGGCAGATGGGTTTCTGCCTGTTAAAAGGTGGTGTCTATTGTTAGAAGCAGCACAAGTACCTCATATGGAGCAACTGGGAAAAACTAATGCACCTCCAACCCCACCCATCCTTCTGAGGGAAAAATATCATTCTGGTCAAGAAGATACTCATTTGCAAAGACAGGTGAAGGGAATGTATTTTTGTTCCTGTCACGTTAAATACAATGTTTGAAACTTGGGCATTTGAGAGAAACGTCACCTTTGGAAATATTCTGAAGCAATACCAGTGCGTATGGTTTCTTCCTACCTGGAAAACTTCTGCTTAGTTATTTGGTGAAACTATATTAATATGGTCTAAAACAAATATTACAATATATATTTATTTATTTCTTCATTTATTTCTAATTCCATAAAATATTTGAGGGGCATAAGTAAAATAGGAAAAACATACAGGACATCAAGGCAAAAACAATTACTGAATGAAGTTGTCAATAAATAACCTATCATAAATTAGCTGTGATCCCTTTTCTTCAATTATAAATCTAATCTGGGCCAGGTCAATTCTGTCTCTCCTTTTCTCTTTTTGTTTGTTTGTTTAACTAGACCAAGATAGCTGCTTGGGTTTCTGGAACAGAGCTCTGGACTATGTCTTATTCTCCTTTATGGTGGAAAACTGGAATAACACTCAGGAAATTTAGGAACCTCCTTGTCAAATTCTTTTTCAACATTTCAATCATGTTCAATTCGAGTCCTTGATTTCAATATCTTAACTCCCTTCAATATATTTATGATGATCAACATTTTCCCCACTTGGAAAGGCATGGAAATGAGTTGCCACATCTGTAATCATTGAGCAAATGCCATAAATGTGCATGAATGTGCTCCTAGCTCTTATTAGGGCTGTACACAAAGGTAGGGGGTGGGAGTCAATACCTTAGAAAGACTTAATATGTTTGCATTTGACAATAAGTCATGACTCTATCCCTGGACTTCTGTAAGCGTGTTATTATTCTACAGCACCTCATTTCTATTTACATGAAACAGAAATACGGGATATGTGAAGAGTCAGCCAACTTTTTCTGTGAATGGCCAGAAGTAAGCATTTTAGGGTTTATGGGTCTGTCGCAACTACTCAGTGCTGCTGCGGAAGCAGGAAAGTTGCATAGACAATACATAATGAAGGAGTGTGGTTGTGTGCTAATAAAAGTTTATTTCCAAATACAGGTGGTGGGTTGGATTTGGCCCATGTGTTGTAATTTGCTGACTACTGGGTTATACACTGAGTACCATAAGCCATTTTACCTTGCAGTGAAACATAACAGAAACTCATTTGTCTAAAAGCGTATTGAAAAACATTAAATAAGACATTACAACTAGGTGCCAGGATGCTGGAATGCAATGTGATACTGGGCGGGGGGCTTGGAGAATAAGTAGCTTCTGTTCCTAGTTTTGAAAAATAAATCCAGAATGCAAATGATTAGCTCTATAACCTTATCTAGATTTTCTGATCTCCAGATAATCATTCTAAATCATCCTTGTAAGAGTCGAGATCTGCTCTACCTACCTCACTAGAAGCTAAGACATCTCTGGGTCTCCATTTCTCATTACATCAATCAGGGTCCCAACAGGAAACAAATGACATCATTGGTCAACAAGGAGAGTTTACTGAAGGTATTACTCAAGAGGTACATTCAGGGTCAGGAAAAGCAACATGAATAAGGAACTAACTTAGGGACTGCAGTAGTGGAAAGACATGACCAGCTCTGGACCAGAAAGAGAACCTGAAAAGCTATTGAAGGAATTCTGAGCTAGGAGGGGAGGGGAGGTTGAGAAAAATGGAGGGAGGGAGCCGGAACCTGAGCTACAGGAAAAGGCTGCCTGACACAGCTCCCATCAACCTGTGGCAAGACAAGGTGGGAGCTGGGGAGATAAATGCCATGATTTCTACATTTTGCTTAGATTGGGAAATATGGGGGGAGGAACAATTTTGTTACAGTGTGTGAAAAGAATTTAATCAAGAGATTAGTTTTTTAAACTAATTTTTTTGAGTTTGGAGTGTCTTTCTTTAGTCAATATCATGGAGGTGTTAAATGAGCAGTGAGATACCAGATGAGGAGCTCAGCCTCAAAGTCAGGAATAAAATAAAACTGAGCACTGTGAGCATATTGACGATCTGTATTGTCAAAGGACAATAAGAGCCCAACTGGGCACAGAGAGTGGAGAGAGAATTGAAGGGTCAGACCAAGAAAGAGCTCTGGGGTACTCCCACATTTAGGTCTACCAGAAAAAGAAAAGACAGTGAAGACTTATGAGAAGTGGGCAGTCAGGTTGGGAGAAGACCAGCAGAGTTTGGTATCATCAATTCCATGAAAGAAAATTGTTTCAATTAGGCGAGGAGTGTCAAATGTGTTGAACACCCCCACAAGGCCAATTACAATGTTGGCAGGTCATGAATATTAAGTTAAATCTCTCCTATGCAGTGTGATAGGAATGGAAGTCATATTAGAATATCACTGAGAGGTAAAAATTTGGAGAGAGAGCATCTGAATATATTTTAGGGAATTTCTTCTGTGAATCAGAAGAAGCAAAATTATAAAGTAGCTTACGGGAATGTAGGATTCATCTGAAGTACGGAATTAATTTTATGTTAAGGCGAATATCCAGTGGAAAGAGAGAAGTGATGAGTAGGGAATGATGGTTTTTCATAAGAAGGGGAAATAAAGGTTTAAATACTTATTGGCTTTTAGAAGAGCAGAGATGCATCTCCCTTTATAACGGTAGAAGAATGTATATTCTTAGAGAAGAATTAATAGAGAAGAAATATATGCGAGGAGGGTTGTGGATTTTGAGATGATAAATTCACTTCTGATTGCTTCTATTTTCCCCAAAAAAAGGATGAGGTGATGTCATCAACTGAGACAGACCGGAATAAGCTGTGGGTGAAGATTTGAGAATACAGGGAATTTGGCAAATTTTTAATAGAATCACACACAAGATTAGGGAAGTAAATTTACTAAGATTAGGGAAGTGAACTTACTGAGGAATGTAACAGGATTTCCCAGATCTGAGGTGGACTCGTTTCCTATCTGTGCTTGGCATGGCTGCAGGGCAACCTTCAGCAGCTTCAGAACACATTCAAGGGGACTGGGGGAAGTGGACATGTCTGCAAGGGCCTGGCTGTTGATGATCCAGGGAACAAAGCAAGTAGGAGGTGAAGTGAAGGGAGGAAGGTGATGGAGAGTGAAACAGTGGAGAGTCAGGGCTGAGGAGCCTTCATGAGGGTCAGTTTCAGTGGGGATCTGAAGTAAATGACATGGAAGAACAGGAGATGGAGGTCAGGGAAAGCAATACTTGTGATGGATTTTTGGAGGAGGTGCAGACATTGGTCATCAGAAGGTCTGGAGTATGAACATGGAAATGAGTTGATTATAGCTTGGAAACAATGATTGAACAGAGAGGTGCCAGATAATTTATTATTTTTTTGAACATGATTATGTGTAGACCCTGTTGGAAAAGAATGTAAAAATTATATTGCAGTCCTGTACTCATTTGTGTGGTGGAGATGTAAGAACTGCATCTAAAACCACAAACTAAGTCAAATGTGTGACATAAAAGGGGAAAAAATGTGATGGGGAGGGACATGACGTTTTTTGACCTCCTTTTCTTTTCCAGACATGCTGTGATGTGTGGAATATGTTGTAATTATTTACTCTTCTCTACATGATGGGGAATATTAAGTAGTGTTTTTGATGTCTTCAAAGTATTAAAACAAATAGCAAAATATATTATCAGAGCCAGCATTCCAATTTGATTGAAATTTAAGCAATTTTGAATTTCCCCTCCTGTCCGGTGCCTTCATGGAATCATATTGTGCAAGGGGTGGAGTGACCTTAGTGCCACATAATCTGCCCCTCTTTCTTGTCCCATATTTACTGTTGGGAAACCAGGGTCTAGAGAAACATAGAGAGTTGCCCAGAGTTTTCTACTGAGTAGGCGGCAGAGCCAGGTCGTCAACAGTGTACCCTGGTCAGAAACTGTCACAGCCATTACTCTGAAGACAGGCAATGGTCCCAACTCCCAGTACCTTTGCTGGGCCCAAACAGCCAGGACTAGAACCAGAAACTTAAGCATAAATGTTCATTGCAGCTCTATTTACAATAGCCTGGAGATGGAAGCAGCCTAAGTGTCCATCATTGGATGAATGGATAAAGAAGATGTGGCACATATATACAATGGAATATTACTCAGCCATAAAAAGAAACAAAATTGAGCTATTTATAATGAGGTGGACAGACCTAGAGTCTGTCATACAGAGTGAAGTAAGTCAGAAAGAGAAAGACAAATACCATATGCTAACACATATATATGGAATTTAAGGGAAAAAAATGTCATGAAGAACCTAGGGGTAAGACAGGAATAAAGACACAGACCTACTAGAGAATGCGCTTGAGGATATGGGGAGGGGGAAGGGTAAGCTGTGACAAAGCGAGAGAGAGGCATGGACATATATACACTAACAAACGTAAGGTAGATAGCTAGTGGGAAGCAGCCGCATGGCACAGGGAGATCAGCTCGGTGCTTTGTGACCACCTAGAGGGGTGAGATAGGGAGGGTGGGAGGGAGGGACACACAAGAGGGAAGAGTTATGGGAACATATGTATATGTATAGCTGATTCACTTCGTTATAAAGCAGAAAGTAACACACCATTGTAAAGCAATTATACTCCAATAAAGATGTAATAAAAAGCAAAAATTGTAAGAATACAAGTAAAATGGGCAAAAACTCAAAAAAAATAAAAAGTGGTTGTGTCATCACCATGAGGATATCAAGTATCATTTGCTATACTTTATGTAGGAAAATCAGTTGACCAAGGTTTTTCCAGGTTATGAGCAATGATTTTCAACCTAACTAAACCTCATCACCAGTAGGACTTTACAAATAAGCACAGACTGTTTTCCCTAGGTACAGCTTTTCAAGAAATTCAAGCCCTGCATAACATAACTGAGTGTAAGTCTTTTCCAAAAGGATCTCTAAAAGGGTTTTATTTATTTTTCCAGTTTTGAAAAGAATCAGTGAACAAAGACTGTGGTTAAGGCAATACATTTTACCTTATTAGGAGCTGTCAGATGAGAATTATTACGTTGAAAAAATCTACAGTATACCACTTAATGTAAAAGTTTAATTACAGAGCAGCCTGAAGTTGCCAATAGCAATTCTTTAATTTCCTGAGGGTTTAACTGTATGCCTAAGTTAGATTTGAACTATTATGTGGTAATGTAAGGATGTATTGTGACAGAAAAAATGCTGAATTTCAATTATTTAATTATAAGGTCAAAGGTTTCTATCTTAGTTTCTGAAGAAATGTATTGACATCTAAGCATGCTAAATATTTTATATTTTTAAATGAAACAAGTAATTCATCAAGTTAATTTATCTCACTGTATGCACTTGCTAATTCTATGCACATATTATACTAAATATATCTGTGTGTTCTTATCCAGGTACCATTTAAAATTAAAAGCATATCACATGCCTTTTATTTTATTTATCACATGCCTTCAGGACAACTGAATGCCTCTCTGTATATAAAAGATAACTTTCAGAAAAGTGTTTTTTTCTTGTTATATAAACATAGATGTTAAAAATAACCAGAGTTAATACCTATACAGAAAAATCCTAGCACTATGCAAGCAGGCATATCCAAATACTGACAAGACAAACACTTTCCTCAGACCAAGGATACAGATATTTCTCAGAAAGCTTTAAAATATCTGGAAGGCAGTGTTCTTGTGTTATTATTCCTTTTATAAAATTACTTGTTGGCTCTCTAAGACATCACCTAATTAAAGATCTAAGATTGGGCTTCCCTGGTGGCACAGTGGTTGAGAGTCTGCCTGCCGATGCAGGGGACATGGGTTCGTGCCCTGGTCCGGGAAGATCCCACGTGCCATGGAGTGGCTGGGCCCGTGAGCCATGGCCACTGAGCCTGTGCGTCCAGAGCCTGAAGAGCTAAGATATTCATTCAAAATGAAAGCCTAACTCTGCAGAGCTGGAAGCACGGAGCGGACAGTATTACAAGATATCTGCAAGATCTTAGGATAGCTTAGAAAATGGAAGGCAGAGGAACAAGAGAAGTGAATCATTTCATAGGGCAAGTTCCTTGTGAAGGAAGTGTATGCTTTTCTGTTATAAATCTTGCGTAGAGAAGGCTCACCCTGTTAAGTTCTCTCCCTGCACCAAGCATGGTGACATATATTGATTACTGATTAGTTGACCCACTACAGCTCTGAAATTTACTGTTCTCCCTGTTCTACAGATGGGGAGGTTAAGTCAGTGAACACGTTCCAGGGGCAGGACTAGAACCTGTGTTTCCAGGTTCCTCAGTTCACTGCTCCTCCTATCACACTTCGGTGGAAGTCATATTCTTTTAGTGTCTCCATCAAAATTATGATAATTGCTCAGTAAAAGGTAACAGCTAGAATAAAGGTCTTCGTTCAAATGCACTGTGGCGAGTATGAACGTGCCTACTGACTCAGAGCATGTGCAGATGCAAGACATAGAATCTGCCACCCCAAGCCCCCACCACCGCCCCATTACCATCCATCCAAACACAAGCAATATACAGTCATGAAATAGGGCAAGGGCAGCCACAGCAAAGACACATCTGGGATTTGGAAAATGGAAGAACAGTAGCAGGAATTGGGTCATGGCGGTGATGGTGTCTGGAGGGAGCCCCTGCCCTGGGTGTGGGGAAACCCTTGACTAGGCATGGATTCTATTTACTGAGCAGAATGATCTTTCTGTTTCTCTACTGCCCACAGCATCCCTCTCTGGGGGATGCTCTCCTGCCCAGTCTCCTTACTGGAATTACCTTAGTGGGTATAGAGGAGAATACTTCCCTTGGAAGTAAATGGATGTCATAGGTCAGTTCATGCTGGTGCTAGTGTAGGTGCTGAGATGTTGGCTTGATGCTGCGGCAGTCAATCACAGGCTCCTGGTTTCTTTAGGAAAAGGTTAATAGCTCCCCTATCTCCTTTAAATTTTAACATGAATTTATTTTGTCTGCTCTTAGAAATGAATCATATCAAGTTCATCGACAAAAACGTCATATCTTTTGTAATAACTATTCTATTATAAATATTTTAATCTACGTAATGCTCATGATTAACAATAATAGCCCCAAATTTGAATAACAAACAATTCCCTTCAGGTCTCTACCCTACCCTCCTTTTCCCCTCCCTAAATAGAGCCAACTTGAACTCTTTTAGCTCTTTCTTCTGTTGTTTTCATTACATCTCCAGAAAACATTGTTGTCATTTTTATTTACCACCTGTAGACATTGTCTCTTTACTTCCTTCCAAGATGAGAGTTTACTTGGTTGCTTTTCCCATAATCCCCTTGGCCATCTGCCCACCATAGTCATATTTATTTATTTCTATCTACTCTGTGTCAGTCACTGTCCAAGGACCATCCTTCTTCTGAAGCATCCAAGAGAGGATCCTTCCTGGCGTCTCCCAGCAATCTCGACATTCCTTGCCTTACAGCTGTAGCACTCCAGTCTCTGCCCCCATTACCATATGACCTTCTTCTCCCAGTGTTTCTGTCTCTGTGTCTCTTCTCTTCTGAGAAAGACACCAGTCATATTGGATTAACACCCACCCTACTCAATATGACCTCATCTTAATTCATTACATCTGCAACAACCCTATTTCCAAATAAGGTCACATTCTGAGGTACTGGAGTTAGGGCTTCAACATAACTTTCAAGAGGACGCAATCCAAACCATAATACCCTCTTTCCC
>NW_006797342.1:2063378-2076503 GCF_000442215.2 Lipotes vexillifer
CTTTCCCTCTTCTATTTGATTGTAATTCTTCTCATCTTTCTGTCTCTTCCTCTATTCCTTCTACATTGTCAGATTTTTCTTCACTTTATTTCCCAAAATGCCAGTTATATTTTTATTCTGGCAATCACATGCTTAATTGATAACAACTCTTTCGCAGTCTAAAACTGTTGCTTTCTGTTCCTCTCCTGATTTTTTTCCCTTGAAGCTGTCCAAGTATTCTATTTAGAATAATATCCATTTTGCTTCTTCTTTTTCTAAATTATTAGTTTTTCTGTTTGTTATCTTTTATCCTTCTCTATTCTTGGAAGTTTCTCCTTAAATCTTGGGTGATTGTTAGGTGACCCTTCATGATTAAGTGCAAGACCTGGGAAAGTGGTTTTAACCAATCTATACAGATGGGTGAAGTTTATGACATGAGTTGTATTTCCATGCAGACTGACACGCACTTCCCACTCTTTTCATCCTATGACTTTAAAATTTTTACAATTTTGTTATCACTATACTATGATCTCAGAACAGACAAAATATAATAGGAATATTGATGGCTTTGGTGTGTGGATTCCATCTACAATATTTGCTATATATTTATGAGGATTCTGAAAAAATGACAGAGAAAGAGACGCCCTAGTTCAAGCATAGAATTTAATTTAAACTTCACTATTCCTTGCTTATTCCAAACAACAACAACAAAAACAACAAGACCCCAGAACCTTGAATCTGTAGACTCTGATAATTTTATAAAGCTTTACAATGACATCTATTTTGCCTTCCTAATTTTCATATATTATCATGTGCTAATCAATTCAGTGTTTGACACAACAAAATGATTGAGAAACACAACTACAGAATTACCATTTTATTCATAAGAGATTCTGGTTAATGAGGTTCACTCCTCATATGGGCCAAGTTGATTTTGTCCATCAAGCAAGATGATTGCTTGAACAGAGAGATCCTCTTCATACATTTAAAGAGAAATGTTATCACATGAAGATTATGATTAGCTTGTTTCTGCGTTTTTACTCAGGTCGTGTGGTTGCTGATCCTCACGTGCTTCCCCTCTGATGACAGAGAGAAGTAGAGCAGGTCATCACGTTTCCATCTGTCAGATCTTCTGTAGACCAAGGAGGTGGGGCTCTTTTTTGCTCCTAACAATGAAATAATATTTGTAGGGCTATAACTATGTCTGGTTTCACAAATGACTTGCCAAGGCTGCCTTATTAATTATATGAATATTACTCACATTTGTTACTTTAAAACATTCTCTGCTCTTCTCTTGAAACTAGAAAGAGAAAGAGGGAACATATGAAAAAGTATCTGACTCCAGGCCTGGCAACTAAAGAAATAGAGTTCAAATAAATGGCTGACTTGGTAAAAAATTTAAAAGTACTTATATACATGTAAATTACTACTTTTCAGACATGGCTTTCTGACTGCTTAACAGTATCATTATCATAAAGAAATCCAATATTTCCCCTAGAGCTGGGATTGAATGAGATCAACCTGGAAAACAAAATTGGATCGTTAAACAATATACAGAGGTTATCATTTCTACCAGGCAAGTCTATAAATGCCCTTAAAAAGGGGTCCTTTGTGCCAGCAGAAAATCAACTCTTTTTTTTTTTTTTTGAAAATCAACTCTTAAAAACTGTGTTCTCTGTGGCAGGCAGTGAGGTGTCCAGTTTCTGTAAACCTGAAGCTTGCACTGGACAGACTTAGGGACAAGCTGGGCACTCAGGCAGCACACGATTTTCACTCTCTCTGGGTTCTCACAAGAAACCCATAGTCAATACGGTCAGCCCTCTGTATCCACAGGTTCTGCACCCATGGAGTCAACCAACTGGGATCAAAAATATTTTTAAAAATTCCAGAAAGTTTCAAAAAGCAAAACTTGAATTTGCCATGCACTGGCAAATATTTACATGGCATTGACATTGTATTTACAACTATTTACACAGCATTTTCATTTTATTAGTTGTTATAAGTAATCTAGAGATGATTTAAGTATACAGGAGGATGTGTGTAGGTTATAAGCAAATATCTCACCATTTTATGTCAAGACCTTGAAAATCTGAATTTTGGTATCCATGAGGGTCCTGGTACCAGTACCCTGAGGATACAAAGAGATGAGTGTATGAGAGTGACATAGCTGGCATTGCTAGTGAGATTTATCCACTGTCCAGACTTTGTGTCCAAGTCTGTCAGATTCAGAAGACTTCAGTCTCACCACAATACAAGCTGACCTATAAACATGCAATGTGCCTAACTCAGACCCTTTACCACCCAGGGGTTTATACATAAGATCATACAACTTTCAGACACTCAAGGCATATCGGTTGAACAATGAGAATATTAAGTGAGTAATATTTTATGTCTTCATGGGATCTATCTGAAGATTATGCCCAGACTTTACATAATATCTTGAAGTATGAAAATGTCAGGTCTTAGACTGAGGGATGAAAGTGACTTAAGGCAGAAGAGACTTTCATATGCATCTTTAAACTTAAAATGATTCCAGGATGAGCTGCTCTCATGAACAAATATGTTTATGACATACAGACATTCACATTTAGAGACAATCCAAGAGAATGTGTCCTAAAGTTGTATCAGCACTAAACATATAAAATATCAGTTGATCATCTCAACTGCTTACTAATTACAGAAAAGAATATCAAACAATAATAAAATAAAACATTTGTGATTCAAATTGCAGGTTATTGAAAAGATAATTTCATATACATTACTTTACTGGAATGTAAATTATAACAATTACTAGAGAAAAGTTAGGTAAAAAAATGTTAAAATGAGGATATATTCTCATGATGTATTAGTATTAAAGATTATTGTGTAAACATTAAAATTATATTGATTTAGTAATGTAACTTTTTATATTAATTAAAAGGGCAGCACAGATATAGATGTAGACTATCTCAATTTGCATAAATAATATTTAGAATAAATTAAAAAGAGGTATGACATACCACTTGATGGTGGGCTGTGGGTAATTTTATGTCTTTATTAGTCTTTCACAAACTTTCATTCATTCTGTGTTATCAGCAATATCAGCTATAGCATGATAAGAAAAATATTTAAACTGTCACTTCCTATTAGACAACCTGTATTACCTAATGTTTCTTCTATGCATAATACTTTTCTTCTGACCTTTGATCTGTTTGAAATTGTACTTATTCTTAGAAGTACAACTGAAAAGTAGTCACTTCAAAATGTATTTATAACACAGAGTGTAAATAAGTAAATTAATATCTCCAAAGTTACTTAATTAAGTCTTCCCTGATTTCTTCAGTGCCAAGCAGAATTAATAACATTTTTATTTGTTTTCCAATCACTGTGTGTTTATACTTTTCTGTATTCCTTACAGCAGCTCAACCACAGGGCAGCCAATGCTGAAAATATTGTCTCTTCCCCTCAACTCCAAATCCTCAGGAGAAGGTTTTATAAAATACTTATTACTCTCTTCTCCGGATAATCTCTTACAGTGACTTACAGTGACTTACACAGAGGAGATATTTCGATAAACTTTTTGCTAAATTGAAATCTTTCACTCTTTTTACGAACCACTAAAAACCTTAGTTGTGTGTCAAGATCAAGTGAACAAGGTGAAGAAGATTAAAAATTGAGTTGCCAAATGGTCTACATTTCTTTTTTTTTTTTTTTTTTTTTTTCCTTGCGTTATGCGGGCCTCTCACTGTTGTGGCCTCTCCCATTTGCGGAGCACAGGCTCCGGACGCGCAGGCTCAGTGGCCATGGCTCACGGGCCCAGCCGCTCCGCGGCATGTGGGATCTTCCCGAAACGGGGCACGAACCCGCGTCTCCTGCATCGGCAGGCGGACTCTCAAGCACTGCGCCACCAGGGAAGCCCTACATTTCTTTTGAAGGTGATATTTTTAGTTTATTTTCAAGAAGGCCTAACTGTGTCGGATCTAGTTACTAACATGTTCCATTTCCAGAAATGAGATAAAACAGTGTGTATGTGTATTTAGTTCTATATAGTTATGTATATTTAATTTTATTTCCCATTTCGCCCATAAAATCTAAACTATGTTGAGAAGTTATCCACTGCCCTCCACATCTAATTATGCATGTAAAAGTTGATGTTCAATGAACAAAATCTCCTATTATAGTCTTTTTATATTTCTTAAAGGAACACACTGGAGACATAAAATCCCCAGGATTATTTGCAATAAGAAAAAAGAGAGATTTCTTTCACAAAGACACATTCAGGTTTTAAGATCATATGTATTTATAACGGTTTTTAATGTACTTCTGTATTACCTTGTTGGAAGCACATGCAAACCTGTGAAGTAGGTGATTTTATTCTTAACTACACATTAAAGCAGGGGAAACAGTTGATGGGAAGCTATTTAACAAGGACTGTTTTACTTTTGGCAAATAGCATCATCCAGTTGAAATAAAGTAAGCTGAAAAAGGCTCTTTATTGTAAGGATAGAGGAATGGGCCAAAGAAGAACGTCTCTATTCTTTGTCTCCATTTCTTGGCCCCCATTCCTGGGGTCTCTCTACATCTCCTGATGGGATTCTGTCTAGGATTCTGTCTCTCTGCCCTGTGTGGAAGTAAGAGGGGGATGTGGCGACCACAGGCTCATCCAGAAGCCTGCTACAGGCTCATCCAGAAGAGAGAGTTTTTTCAGCCCAAATTCCAGGCAAGACAGTCTCCTTATTGTCCCATCATATCTCAAGTCCACCTCCCACACTTCAGCCCATTTGGCCACAAATAGGTGTCACAACTGAGACCTAACTGCGTGGCTGGCGCATCGGTGACCATGTGAATGAAGACAGGAAAGCCACCCCTGGTGGGACGGCATCCAGGAGGAATTCCATCCCCTATGAGGGCAGTTGGATGGCTCGGCCATAGTCATCCAGGTTAAAGTAACAGAACCTGGAGCAAATAGGAGGACCACTCTCAACTTCCTAACTGGAGGATTCTTGGTGAAAGGAGGGGGCAAGTTTTGACATGAATCAAGTTTAGAAGTTTAGACTGATATCTCTGGCTCAATATTCTGTTTTCTGAAGTGAGGATGAGTTTGTGTTTAAAATGAGCCTAGGAGTGTTTTCATTCAGAGACTGAACACAGCACAAAAGTGTTAGCCCTTCCCTGGTCTTGACTGAAGGGAGAGTATGGAAGGTGGAAGATTATTTTTGTACATATGACAAAGGGTCATGATAACTTTAACAGCAGCAACACCATTCTCAATTGGCACACTCTGTGCTATGTCATCTTATTAGTAACTAAAACCATGATTCTCTGCTCTCTGTTTTCCAGACAAGGATTGTGGGTATAATGGTTAAGAGAGTTGTCTCAAAACATGGAGCTAATAAAAGAGAGGGTAGGGTGTGTCACCATGGCTGTCACTCCAGCAGACCCAGATGGTCATGTATCTGATGCTTCCCTTGCGGAGATCCGGGCTGTCCCAGCTGAAGGCCCCTTCCCACTGCCTGTTACCCACCAAGAGCAGTGGTGGCTTCTGGCTGACAGTGTAAGACACAGTTTGCTGAAACAGGCGATGGTGTGATGAGAAATCCAGAAAATGTCTCTTTGAGATTAAGAGTCATACAACAATCGAGCAACTGGGCTGGGCCCTGATTATCCCTGTGTTGTGTTCATTGGTAAAATATATATTTGTCCACCTAACCTCTTGTCATGGCTGGTTTCCCTGTTCTTGACCTGAATCTTGCTTGAGATAAGTGCTCTCATATTCAGGCCTTGTGGGCATTCAGACCCTGGAAAGGTGAGCGTTATGAAGACCAGATGCTGACTGAGAGTAGAGAGACTAACTCTGAGAAATGAACTCATCCTGCAGTAGGAGGGATGCAAGCGAGGTTAGAAGAGCAGAAGGAAGCTGAAGAATGAGAACGAAAGGAACTTTTATCTCAAAACAGGAAATTTTCTAATGGGATATCCAGGAAGACCAAACCAGCAAGATCTGAGAATTGCTGGATGATGTGTTTTAGCTTCAGTCTAGAATATGGAGAGCTGGGTGTTAAGGGGTCTTTGAGAAGGGCTTGAAAATATAGCCAGGTGAGTCAGAACTCAGAAGAAACCTAAGCAGAGGAGGGAGCTGCAGGTATACAGATTTTAACTTAATCACACTGTTCTCAATATTTCTGAAAATAGAATCTTAAAGTCGTGCTATACATTTAAAATTGATTCATTAGGTCATAATAACAAGATATTTCTTGGGTACTTAGATCAGAGACTGAGCATGTGCTGTGATCTCTTTAAAATTAGTAGGCAGAAGATATGACAGCTTCAAACATACAAATAACATCTAGGTTGTGCATCCTTATTCTCTGCTCTGATTCTACTTATTTAATCAGGGCTGAAGAAAATCTCATTTACAGAACTACAGTGTATCAGATTGACAATTGACTTTATGACAAGGCGCCTCTAAGTGAAGCCACCGCGAAAAGACCACTGCCGACGGTCTGCGGGTGAAAATAACGATTGTAACCGACTGTCACCCTGTGCTCTTGCCTCGCTGGGAATTAACAGGCAGTCTGTGGAAAGGCAGCCCATATGTTCAAAGGTCATGATTCTGTGACTTAGGCTCGAATTTATCACAGAGATAAGGTAAGACCCACTCGCCAGGAAAAGGTCAGCTTCAGAAAGAGCAGCATCAGAACCTGTGTGCCGGCTGGTCTCTGGTGACTTTACTAGGCGCTGCACGTCCTTTACAGCTGCCTTTGAAGCCCCGTGTCTAGTGCACTTTCTGCTTCTGACAGTAGCAGCTCCACCGTCCCAGCGACACCGCTCTAATTAGGATAAAGCTTCGCCCACCGAGAGGACCTGGCTCTGGCACATCACAGTCCCACAGGAAGCAGACGTGGCACTGCCATTTTCATAAAAGAAGAGAACATTGTTTTCCAATAGATAATCATTAGCAGTCGAAGAAGGGTTAGTGGAGAGGCTGCTCTATGGATAGAGTTAATCCAAATGCAAAAGGAAATATTAAGGAAAGCACATGCATTCTGACTGAAGTGGTCGCCCAGCATGAAGTGCCAGAATGAGGCAGTTATCGTCTTTCAAAAATATTTTGAAGCACCAAATAAAACAACCTTATTTTAACATGGTCTTATATTAAAATAGCTTTTCCAGTGGGTTGTGCCTTTGAGACAGGCTACATTTGAGCATCGCATAAGAAATTTGCAGAGATTCAAGTGGCATATGAGAGATAAAGAATCAAGTCTGTAGTTGTTTAGACTATAGCCCTTAAATAGTGGGGGTCATTTATTCTTGTAATTGATAATGGAATTAAAGCTTCTTTTTTGTCTGTTAATATATAGCATTGCCTTATAATTGATTTGATACAGAGAAACTGACAGAGTCATGTAAAAATCTCAGTGTTTGAAACAGAAATTTAAAACACATACCATTAGAGCACCTCTGTAAAGAAACAAAACAATTTTTAAAAAACCTCCCAACTTCTCAACCTCTAGTGTAAGCACTAACCTATTAAATCCCCTCCCCTGATGATGCAAACACATGATCTATCCCCATTTGGAAAATTCATAATTCAAATGTGAGTTTGGAAATTTAATTCTTACTGCAATAAGCATGCTTTTAATTTAAACTAAATGAATAGTTTATTTCACTCCTTCTATATACTAAATTTTATTAATCTTTTCATAATTTCAATTTTCAAGATTTTATTTAGGTGAAGAGAAATTTTGGAAGTTGTGATCAATTGGAAGAAATTGAAATTTCCTTAGGAAATCACCTTGTTTATTTGCTCTATACACATACATCTGTCATGAATTATGCACTCATCTACAAGACACCCAAATCATAGAAGCCATATTTTAAAAAGAATTCTGGGGTGTCGTTTTGTATTTCTTTGGTGGTGGGGAAAAAGATCTAATATTAATTCACCTTTTGAAAACTTGCTCACTCATAATAAATTATATCCAAATAATTATATTTCCTGTTTGTATGGAAAAGTTGTTTGTATTAATAAATCAATTATGAATAACTCTCTTGAATTTTTTTTTTTTTTTTTTCCTTGCGTTATGCGGGCCTCTCACTGTTGTGGCTTCTCCCATTTGCGGAGCACAGGCTCCGGACGCGCAGGCCCAGCGGCCATGGCTCACAGGCCCAGCCGCTCCGCGGCATGTGGGATCTTCCCGAAACGGGGCACGAACCCGCGTCTCCTGCATCGGCAGGCGGACTCTCAAGCACTGCGCCACCAGGGAAGCCCCTCTCTTGAATATTTAAACCAGTTCAGTAGTTGTTCTGGTTTACATGTCAGAGTATGCTCACATTTAAAGTAAGCTTACTAAAGTTACACAGAAGATGAAATAATTCCTTGGCCACTTTTAGTTTTTTTTTTATATCTATTTACTCTTTATTTGTTAATAAATATTTATATAAACACACCAATTTTCCTTAATATCATCTTTTATTTTCTATTAATATTTCACTTACATATAAAATATTTTAATCTAATTTCCCAATTACAGTCTTTGGAAAATTCTAACACAGACAAAAATTTCCTCTAAGAATTCTGTACCTAAAAGTCTCTACATATAAAATGGCAACAACCAAACAATGAACTTGTTCTGTATTATGCTTAAATATTAGATGTTAATCGTTGAGTCTGTCTTTTTTTAGAAGAATTGACCACCTTTTCAAGACTTCTTTCCGAGGAAATGCATAGTGAAAGTCTTAGAAATACGCTTATTTTTAAGAACAAAAGAGTTCAGAAGTAACATAAAAAATTGTTGAAGATAGGAATTACAAAGCACTAAATAGAAAATAAAAATTGAATGTGATTTCAGGTAAAAGTACAAAGTTGCGAAAACTAGTCATGAATAAAAATGCCACTTTGCCTTTCCTAGTATCTAGTACGTTTAACGCTGAATTTTTAACTGGAACATGTCATTAAGATAGTCTCTAATTGTGTTATATCTCTTTATGATAATATGTAGATTTTAATTAAGATCAAGTTAGGGATATGACATTTTTTCAACTAAGCTAAAGCAAGAGTATTTGGTTTCTTCCTGTAACATTAGGGGTCAACCTCCCCAAGGGGACAGCCTGCCCAGCAGCCCCAGTGAGACTCAAACCTCAGAAAAGCAGCCTCTGCAACACATTGCCAATAAAACAATTGTCTTATGGTTTTCTCTGATCTCATTCTGTTTCACAAGTTTAATATGGATAAGCCTGGTCAGTGTTGAAACTAGAGGTCAAGGTTGCTTCGGGAACTGCTTGAAGCCACTGATCGGTGCATTTGTCAGCCAGATACCTCTTCCCTTGAAGCAGAGGATGAGGGCAGAGGAAACAGGATATCAAACCAGCTGACTTGATTGGGGTTTTGTGAGCTTCACATATACATGTGTGTTCCATATTATTGATATATATATACACACACACATACAAGAGACAGAGAAAGAGAATGTGTGTGTTTGTGTGTGTGTGATCAATTTGGATTTCTAGTTGTTGTCATTACATCTCACACACACACACACACACACACACACACACACGCATCATTTCATAATGAGGTCTATTGGACTTTGGAGTTCTGCTACTCTGGCTAAATTCCAAGGTATGTGATTATATTTCCCTTGTTCGAATCCCTTCCCTACTGTTAATTTAAGATGAAATGGCAGTCTTCAGTTTTACGTACCACCTCCCTCAACTGACTGAAATAAAGATTGCCTGGTAGCAATCCTGGAATGAGTGAATGAAGGGCGTGAACCGGACATCATTATATTGATATTTTCCTGATAAAATGAAACAAAAATCTATATATTTTATATCACAGCATGAAACTGTGCACATATTGTAGCAAGTGTAAGGTGTGAACCATACTATGTTGATGTTCGTATCAATATTGTGTAACTACTCTCACTTTACAAAATTGACATTATTTCACTGCAGAGCAAGGAGGATAAAAAGGAAAGAAAGGTTAGGTGGGTAAATGTAGAAGTATTGAGTTTTCATGGTGGATATGCTGAAAAGGTTTGCATCAAGCTGCAACTATTATTCAGGTCTTGTGTCATGACTAAACAATTAACTCACAAGCTTCACTGGAAAACTGCTCGACTTTGACTTAAATTACAGTATTCGGCTAACGGTCTATGTTTTCACCACTGAGGCTGGCTTTAGGGGTGTTTGCCTAAAACAAACAAATTTTTTAAAAACCATGGAAATGCCACTTATTTTACATATATACATATAATTTATATGTCTTATTACTTATGCTTATGGTTGTTATTACTTCCAACAACTCTGTGAGGCAGGTTTTAATTGGTTCAACTGCACGGGTGTAAAAGCTGAGTCTCAGAGGTATATATGTCAGAATACAGGACATGCTAATTATATACACTCGTGCTGAGATTGGAACACAAATTTTTCTAACCCAAAATCCATTGATACCAACATATGGGCATCTAGGATAATCCTAAATGCTAAAGAAAATCTTACATTCTGGGTGGATTTGTATCTCCCATATTCATTGTCAATATTCTGCTGCCACCGGTCACCCTATGGGTTGTATCGATACCATCTTTGTACTGATTGATTTCGTTTTTACTAGGATCCAAACAGAAGGACTCATCACAGAGACTCAGTTAAGGGGACCAAGTGTACGAGAGCAACTCTGAGGAAAAAGAGTGACAGCCTGATGCTCTGGGACAAATAGAACAAACAAATGAAAACAATCTATGCCTGAAAAACTGAGACTTGGTTCTTGTCCTGATGTGGGCACCAACCAACTCTCCAGTCTGGGGCATGTCACCGAGCCTTCATCTTCTTGTGAGATGCAAGACACAAGGGCAGGCTTTCCCTTTTAGCTTTCCAATTTCTCAAACATGTTAGTCAACAATCTGAAGAATGACATTAATAAAGTGATTTAAAAATTTGAGAGACCACAGTCTAAATCTTGGTGCAGCTACATATTAGCTATGAGACTTTGGACAAGTTATATAATCCTTTTAAGCACTGGTTTGTTCACATAGGAACTTAGTACTAACTACTCTATGGATTTACTGAAAGGATTAGAGACAGGGCAGAGAGTCTACTGGTCAAAGCGTCTGTGGACAGAAGACAGAAAATTACTGCGGTGGTGATTGGTAATTGCTTATTTGATTCAGTTGTTCATCTAAAGAGCTGAGTGCTACCCCTGAATGTGCCCCGAGATCTCCCTTTATTACTCATCTTCGTCTTCATAAGAACTTGGAATTCATAACACACGCCTGTCTTTCTGTGTTATCCTTTCAGCAATTTAACAATCAAAGTCAGGACTGGCCTTTCCTGTGGTCAAAAATCAAGCTGATAATAATCTTTCAAAATCAGCTCTAGCTCTCTAAGAAAAAAGCTGTTTTAACTGAAAGAATCTCCCTTTAAAGTGCAGGTTTCCAGAGAGTGGCCACCTTAATTTTCAGTTTCGCTTTCCTTAGAACCAATTAATGGGAACCAGGCTGTGCATTTGGTGAGAGGGAATGAAGGTTTAAAGAAAGGATGGAGTGAGAACCTCAAAGGGAGGAGAAAGAAGAAGCATGGACTTCTGTAGCTCCTCTTGTCTGTAGTGTAGTTCTCTTCCATCTTATTTGTCTTGTGTGTGAACCCATGTCCAAGACCAGGTGGAAGAGGCCTCAGCTTTGGAGATTTGGCTCCAAGTTGTGATTCTGCCAGGAACCTATTCCTTGATCTTGGACATAACCTTGAACTTCTGGGACACAGTTTATTTTGTTAAGATTGATGTTATCTCTGACTTACTTAACTAAAAGTTTCAAATGTGGCTCAAATGAGATGAAATATATGGAAATATCTTGCACATAGAACTCCTCATGCAATGGGGAGTTATCATTTCCAATATTTTAAAATACATTCTGTACTTTTTTCCAGCTTCTTATATTATCCAGTTTCTTCCAGTAGTACTACTTCTTTTGGAGGGCCATAAGATTAGATTTAATTGTCTTTAGAATTAGGCATATTTCTTATGTAAAATTAACAAGATTGTATGGAAATGCAAATTTATGTAAATATCATGCAAATGAAAATTCAGTGCATCATGATGAGCTCTCTATAGAATACAGAAAACAGGCATGGCTCCATTTACAGGAGCAAAACATAAGCTCAAACATACAAAGTCTACAGCATAATTAATCATATGCAATATTATAACTGTGTTAAGCCAAATTTCCAGTAAATAAAAAATGAATTATGAAGCATATATACTTTTAATTTGATAAACTGTCTTAGGGTTTGTGATGCATGTGATCACCCCAGCAGTTGCCAGGGAGTTGGGTGTGATTCTCTTGTTCCCTCTTAGGTGGTATTGGAATTAGGACACAGTGGGGGCAGAATAAGTGGCAGAAATAAAGACTAAAAGAGTTCTCAAGTAAACATATGAAGTCTTTGAGTTATGGTCTCTAGTTTTTGTTTTTGTTTTTTTCTAGTTTGTTTTTATTTGTGGTCTAGTACAATGTCTGTATCATAATAGGTTTTCCATTAGCACTTGCTGGTATTTAGTATTCTATAATAAATCATCCTGGACATATTTATTTATTCAGTAGAGGTTTAATAATTACTTAATATGCACAAAAGGGGGCACAAAATACAAAGGAGAGGTCTTTGCTCCCATGAAGCTCTTGGATAACTGGGAAGATAAGACAAGAAGAAAATTAATTAAAATTCATGAGAGAAAACCAGAATAGGTTCATGATGGCTTTGGGAAGGTGATAGTGTTGGATTGGGGTACTGAAAGATAAATAAAACTTTTAACCATGATATATGTTTAGGATTTTGTTAAGACCTCTTTTCAGAAATAATTAATTTTCAGACTAACTTGATATCAAGGGGCCTTCATAAAATTTCTACAGTCTTGGCTTCCTCTTTAAAAAGAGGTTTTATTATTCAATATATTCTATGCGGTCTCTAGGTATTCCATTTATTAGACAAATGATTTTTAATACATATTATATTGAGGCACTGGGTGTTGAGAATATAAAAGTTAACAAGGAACAGTTAATCCCTGGCCCCGTGGAGCATTTAGATTAGTGGAGGAAATAGATATTAAATAATTGAATATATATGTGATATATATATATATATATATATATATATATATATATATATATATATATA
>NW_006797342.1:2076513-2085864 GCF_000442215.2 Lipotes vexillifer
ATGGTAGTGTGAATGCTATGAAGGAAAAGAGTAAGACCCTGGAATATTTATTGAAGTGGGAAGTTTATTATATGATGGGTGTAAGGATTAGGAGGTCACCAAAAATGAATAAAGCAATAAAGGAATAAAGCAATAAATACAGCAGAAAGAGGGATAGTTTAGGATTCTTATGAAGGGACAGGATGCTGACAGGTGCTATGTCACAGTGTTGGTCTTGCAGACCTGGATACTCTGCACACTGAGGATTCTGAAGAGTTCACGGTCAGCATATAGTACGGTTAATTTTACCTGGGATATTTCACAACACGCTCAGAAGAAAATGAAGGTGGTTAAGACTAGACTAGTGACAGTAGAGGTTGAGATAAATGGACAAGTGTGAGCAAAACTTAAATAGAAATCATTGAACTTGGTAGCTGTTCAGGTATGTTAGCAGAGAGGAAACTATGAAGGATGACTTCCTATAGATTGTTGTGAATAGTTAGGTGCGTAAGAATATCCTTCACTGAGAAGAGGGGCACTAGAGACTGAGCATTGTTTTATGGGGTGACATTAAATTGTGATATTTTTTCCACGTGGAGATATTATGGATGGCTGGACATATATGTTTGGAACTCAGAACAAAGTTCTAGAAATAACACATAAATGTGCTAGCCATGAACTTATTAGTGGTAATCACCTATAGTAATAGTAAAAGGCATTATGGGAAGAGAACGGACACGTTGTGATGTAGTGCATAGTGAGAAGTGGGTAAGAGCAAGAGATGCCCCCAGAATGAGGAGTGAAAGGAGAGCATAGAGCAAGAGATGCCCACAGAATGAGGAGTGAAAGGAGAGCAGCAAAGGCAGGAGAGAAAAACTGGGAGAAGCCCTGAAAATAGGAAAACTATGAAGTATAAAGCGACAGAGTAACTCAAGAAGGGAGTGCGGCATCCACGGTGTGGAATGAACTGAGAGAAGCTGATAGCATAGCTGTCTCCTAAGTAAGTCAGTCTTGTCCGTTTCTCCCTCTCCCACCCCAAAAGGAATAGAGAAAGGGGGGAGGAACACAGCCAAACAAGCAGAGGTGAGCACACCTCAGCACTCTGCTAGATGTATGGTTTTGGGCCAATGCCCTGACCATTCGGAGCTTCTTGGTCACCACTGTATAACGAGGATACCCATGCATTGCCATAGAACATTGGGTTTATAACGTGTGACAATGTGTGCAAAGTTCATGGCAATATCGAAGTTACACTGCCCTAACCCAAACTCTCCCCTTTGCTCCTACTTTCTCTCTCAACAAATGCATACAGACCTGGGCTTTCATTTCCTCTTTTCTCCATCTCCAGGAAATGTTCAAAACATGTTGGAATACATAGATTATAATAACTTCTCTTAACTGCTGTATACGCATAGACACACACACAGGTATAATTTACAAAGCCCCAAATTCCAAAATGGAGACATTTTACCTACCTGAGGGTAAGTGCTTTTAGCTTAATGCTACAGAATTTTAAACTATGAACCAAAAAATGAACAAAACAAAATATATAGCCAGTGGATTTGTAAATATTTGTTTAATTACCAGAGCCAAAGAGGAAATCAAAGAACAAAATAATTAGAAGATAATAAACACTGAGTAAAAATGTGAACTCAGTGTAAGTCTTAAAACACTTTGCATATATCTAACCAAATAGATACTAAAAATTGAACCAAACAGCCAGCCTGAAAGTGAGACAAAACCAAAACCAAAACAAAAGAGAAGGGCTGTCTTCATCCTGAGAGGGGGCCCCCCATATCTCTGGTTCTTTCCCCAGGAGTGCGATGATACGCTTTGTGACACTCAGAAGTCGGATGTGGCCATTGCCTTTCTTTAACCAAATGATGTGTGTCATTGCACGTTCAAAGCTCTAAAGGCCCGGTTCCATCGGTTATCCTGTCTCTTCCCTGTGGGGCAGCCACGGCAGTAATCCACGATGCTTTCTGGGGTCAGGACAACTCAGAGAAGTGTTCCCTTCACCTTGCTGTGGGCAGAAAGCATGAGCAAGAGGTGGGTTTAATGCTTTAAGTCACTGAGATTTTGCCTCGCTTGTTACCTCAGAATCCCTATATCCTGACGGCCATGCCACTCAAATAAGTACAAATACTGAAAAGTCCTAAAAATAACAGCAGGAATCACACACACACACACACACACACACACACACACACACACACACACACACACACACACAAACTGCAAGCTGAGTAAAAAACAGTTAAGAGGGACTTCCCTGGTGGCGCAGTGGTTAAGAATCCGCCTGCCAATGCGGGGGACACGGGTTTGTGCCCTGGTCCGGGAAGATCCCACATGCCAAGGAGCAACTAAGCCCGTGCGCCACAACTACTGAGCTCGTGAGCCAAGGCCGCTGAGCCTGTGCGTCTGGAACCTGTGCTCCACAATGGGAGAGGCCACAACAGTGAGAGGCCCGCATACCGCATTAAAAACAAACAACAACAAAAAAAAAACGATGAATAAATAAAAGACCTCTGATAAATTTCTGATTTATTAAATTTTTAAAAATTGAGAAATACACAAAATTTAGCAACAAGGGGTTAAACCACAATTCTAGAGGAGATACACTTTAAGAAAGTTTTATGAATATTATACATTATATAAAACTTTATGTTAATAAGTGTGAAAATATACTGAAAAATATTTTTAGGACAATGTAAATAATCAAAAACAATTGTATAAAAAAGCATATGGTTCATATGTTTTAAGAACTCTATAGAATTTTCAAGGAATACATACTTTCTAAAGTATTTCAAGCTTCAAAGCATAGAAAACAATCAATATTTTTTTAAAAACCTATATAACATAGGTATCTATGCATTAATGCACGGTGGTGGTGACCACCGTGCATTAATGCAAACACACACACACATCAGAATTTCAAGGTCACATGGTTGCTCCAATACTGCAAAAATATTAATGCCTATTTCCTAAATAATGTGTAAAATTCATCTAAGTAATAGGTTAAAAGAGAAACTACATCCACTCTTTTTGAGTGGCAATAAAATTAATTTTAAAATGTAAAATATTTTTCCTGATTAAAAGGAGATGTCAGTAAATTTGATATGGAAGAGAAATATCTTAATATAAGTGGAATGTATCTCACACTGAAGTATCCTAATTAATGCAAAACAAAGTGGAATTCCTATTAAAATGAGGTACAAAACAATCCGTCTCTTCATCACTACTATAATTCAACATTGTTCTTGAACTTCCAGCCAATGCATTAGGCAAGAAACATAAATACCAAGTATAAACAATGGGAAGAATACCGTTACACTCAAAAGGTATGGTAATGCAAATAGAACATAGAGTAGCATCAAATGAGGAATTGTTCAAATTTTTAAACATTAATAAAAGGGAAATGGGAAGAATACCGTTACACTCAAAAGGTATGGTAATGCAAATAGAACATAGAGTAGCATCAAATGAGGAATTGTTCAAATTTTTAAACATTAATAAAAGCGAAAGAGTGACATTCAAATTTCATCTTTTAAAGATTAGCTATGTTACATGTATAGCTTCCAGAGCAAGAAATTGTATTGAGTTTGCATCCAGTGAGTGCGAGTTAATGAAAACAACCCAAAAGAACATGTCTGTTAACTATATTTCTTATAAAAATAATAAAGTATTATTTAATAAGAACATTAGAATTTGTCAAAGTATGCTGTTACAAGGAGTGAGCTCTTAATAAGGGCTGAGTCCTAGTTCTAAAGCCGTGCCCATCACAATTTATCCCCAGACGTTTTTTTTTCTGTTCAAGACTTAAAGATACGTCAGAAAATTGCAATCTCTTTGATTAAAGTGTTTTGTAAGAGTTACTGTCACTCTCTCCACACTCGCTAACTAATGTTTTCAAACTCTACAGGAGATGAAAGTCAAGTCCTTTGCTATTTTAAAGCATATCCCTACCAGCCTATCTGACAAACAACATGTTTTCTCTGCAGTAACTGAGCAATAACCCCCTCACCTCCACCACCACCTCCTCCTCCCAATTTTGAGATATGTTGCTTTTTTTAAATATGGAGCCATAAACCAGATGGCGTAACAAGATTGAGCATCACCTATTGCATTTGTACTTCCCAAGCTAAGTATGAGAGTATGAGTATAATTTGATAAATATTTTCAATTCTATGAAATCCTTTATCGCATTTATTATTGCTAATTTGTTGGGTGTTGTCATCTGGACCAGAAGTATTCCTTTTAAGTGACTCTATTAAAGAAACTCTCCATGAGACGAGGATCAAAAAGAATTTTGCTTCTGATTGACTTGTTTGCTCTTATCATATGGAGAGTTAACTCATGTAATTGTCATGTTTGATCTCTGCTTTGGCTACTAGGGAACTTGCACTCCATCTAGTACACAGTTTTATGCTAAGTGTCTCTGTGTGCTGGACTTACCCTGGCTGCAAGCAATTCTACCCTCTTACTTCTCTCATACCTAAATCCATCTTTACATTTGATTGTCTTTTATTGAGTTTTTTGGCATATGTATGTTATCTAACTTATTTTTACAATGAACTAAGCAGTATGCATATACAAATACTGCTTAAATTTCACAAGTTTTCATTGCACATTATTTTGTATTTTCTCCCTACTTTCTTCCCTCCCCATTCTCTATATCTTTCACCTGTATCTATCATTCCTCAAATCAGAATAGTTTTGATCAAAGGAATAAGCCTTAGTAAGTTATAAGCAGGCTTCCCTCTGTGAAGATGTTGGTTACTTTTCCTGTTACGGATCTGGAGGTTTTTTACCAACACATGGGCACATATCTGAAGACAATGAAAGAGGATAATTTTTATCAAGAACAAATGCAGACCAGTCCTTTGGGACGTCCAAGTACCCGCAAGATCTTATGAACCGCTAATTGCTTTAAATACAAATCTTGAAAGTGGTCCAGGGGACAGTGAGTCTGTACAGTTTCTTATTAGCTGAATCAATATCAATGCTTTAAAAATGGGCAAGAACATGAAGACCTTGAAGCTTCTTTTGTTACAAGGAAACCAAAATGGAATATTAAATATTTAAAAAGTAGGTCAGACTTAATAAATGCGTTTTCAAGTGTCCCAGCCTTTAAATTAAGCCCCAGTATGGAAGAGATGGATTAGAAATGAGTTATCAGCAGCCACACCAGTCTATGCTGGTGCTCTTGCTATGTCAAACTTCTATTTACACAGAAATAGCTTAATGAGAATTTACATCTAAAAGCCACAATAAGGATGCAGAAGATTAAATGCCTAATTCTCAGCAGAGGCAAATGTGCAGGGAGGCTGGGGATTAAGCCAAGACCTGGTGTCATAAAGTCTGGGGAGCACAGCTACAGGGAAAAGAGGTTGTAACAAACACACACACCCTGCCACTGAGCTGTCAGAATCCCCGTCCTGCTTCTACCACAAAATGACAGGATTTTCCCCACTGTGTTGAGAATGATGTTTTCCAGTCTCTGCTAACAGGCTCTGGGAATCCGGTGGTTTTAATGAAATACACCATGGGCTCTGCAATCTTTCAGTGCACTAGATAGCAGGATATATATTATAAACTTTTCTCTGTCACTGTTTCTGGGATGATATTACTGGCTGTGTTCCATGAAGACCGTCTTCCTGGGGAAGGGGGCGGACCAGAACTGTCAGCAACTGTCTCTATCTGAGGCAAAGACCAGAAGACTCCGCTGATACTTGTCACTTGAATAGAGCAGTAATGAACAAGGCACGGATCAACCCTGTATTTAAACTCTATCAATCTGTTACCAGTGCTTTGTATCACGATTGCCTGCAGTGCTGCTGGGCAATCCATATGGATCCCCAGCTACACTCAGTTGCTTTAACTTTGATCGGCACAGGTACCTACTAAAAGCACCAGATTCGTCCAATGAGAAACAATTCTAAAAATCATCTGGCATGGGTACTTCTGAATTCTGGGTGCATGTTAGAACAATTAGGGAGTTATTCTAATCCTGGCTTAGAAATAACCATGGTGAGACCTCACTCCAGATCAGCTGAATCTGAACCTTTACCTTTGGGGCCCAGGTATCCTATTGTAAAATGCATCCCAGGTGAGCCTAGAGTTTAATCCAGAGTGAGAATATTTTAAGTTCTATCCCTGCCAGACATACGGATGGGCTTCGACACCGTATACAAGAATCTGTCTACTCTGTAAGAATTATTTCACTTTATAACTTACTAATGCAAAAGGCCACCAGTCCATTATTTCCATTTCAGAAAACTCTAATTTTTCTAAACTCCTTATAGTAAAAAAGTTCTCCCCTGCGATGTTCACCCTTTGGAACCACAGAGAATACCTTTCACCCCTTTCTATATTTGAAGAGAATTGTCATGATCATGGCTCCATTGTGTTTCTTTCCCAGGTACCTTGACTTTCTCCTTGTGGTTCCAGGCTGTTTGTCCAGAGGGACACATGCTTCCAACTAAAATGAACAAGTAAAGTGAAGGAAGCTCCCTGGGTCTGATGGGTGAATGTCCTTGGTTACATTTGAGAACAGTGTCTCGGAAGGGCACTCGTGGATACAAGAGAAAAGCCTTAGAAAATCCCTCAAAAGCAAAAAGGTAAACCTTCCACAGAAGTATTCCTATGGAACACTGTTTTAACTAAAATTCTCATATCTGAACTAGGCCACTAAAAATTCTGTGGCCTTGAACTGAAATAAATTTGTTTATCTTGCAAGTTAATCATCCCTGCATTTTTCAAACTCTTGTAAACTATGGATATGCTTAGGAAACACAAAGATTCATGATCTCTTATATTCCTGTGCTATTTTAAGCTAAAATATGTTAAAAATTCTAATATCGATAATGTTCAGTCTTCCTTGCATCCACCAGTCTCCCCACACTTTTAAATTTGATTTTAAAACATTATAGACATTATTTTCCAAAAGCTTCACCTTGAGGAAATTGTAATAAAATATAAAGAGAAGAGAAATTAATTTTAATGCATCTTTTCTTTAGCTGTATAATAACAGGAATATTATGCTATTTGAAGAATAACATTATGTTTAGGGTTTAACTTACTTACATGGAGTGCACAAATCATCTCATTTAATTCTAAAAACACCTCTATAAATAGGCATTATTATGATCGCCATTTTACAGATGTGAATAGAAAGTTTCAGAGAGGATAAAAATTTAAGCAACCCAATAAATTGTGAATCTGTGTTGATTTTAATTATTTTAATTCCAAATAGATTCATCTTTCCACATTTTCATATAAGCCAAAAAGGGGTACACATTCCTGATGAGAGAGCTATCATTCTCCTCTCTCAAACGTCAAGTGCTCCCCACATGTATTGATACATTCAAAAAAGTGAGAAAAATAATTAACTACCACATTATCACAGTGAGAGCAGGGAAGAATGTTTAAATGAAATGTGTCTTTACTGAACTTCCAAAAAGCTGGAGCTACAATGACCCCTTAGTATATTTTGTTTTCTCTCTGTGCATGCATGTTTAATGTCCTCTTCTAGGTCACTGAGGTCCATTGATTTCTAGAAAAACAGAGTCTACCTATCTTCACTTGTAAATTATGTATTTGTAGATAGTCTTCCTTGTGCAGAACCTTAAACTGCAGAGGAACAATTGGTCTGCAAAACCAGGGAGACAAAGCCTCCCACAAAGGGCTTTCTGAAAACGGCAGTTTCTTCTCCAGACTGTGTCAGCTGCCTCTCTGTTTCAACTTAAAATTTCCTTGTTCCTAACACCTTTAAACTAGAATGAACTTTTCTACATCTTTCATTAGGTTCAAGATCCCAGCCACCAGGGGATCTACCTGTTCACCTGTGTTTACCTTTGTAGCCCAGGAGTCCAGCACTGTGCCCCGCAGTCAGAGACACTCAGTACTCGTCTATTAAACAAATAAATAATTGAACTAAGAAATGAATGAAAACGCAAACTGGGGCACGTTATGGGGTGAGAGAACCAGTGCCTGCGCACAAACCCCTATTGACCTTTAGTTCCTTGACAACAAGATTCCTATCATAAAAAAATGAATGAAGAGGACTCAGAGGAGGAAGAAGATACATCCAAAAGGCAGGTATGCTTTCCAAACTTGTGAATTACCCTGATAAATCGCAGGCAGAAATGACAAAACTGAATTCATTATGAGACGTACACATTCATTCATTCATAAACAACTCTTGAATGCCTCCATTGCAGATGTTCTTCCGTGCTCCAGGATACCCAACGTGCCATTGCAGATCTCACATCTGGGGATTATGGTCCTGTCCCAAACCTACGTCTGCAGAATCCTTTCCAGAAAGGAAATGAAGGTCACTATCCTTCTCATAGCTCAAAACACCAGGTAGGTGGCGCAGTGGTTGAGAGTCCGCCTGCCGATGCAGGGGATACGGGTTCGTGTCCCGGTCTGGGAGGATCCCACGTGCCGTGGAGCGGCTGGGCCCGTGAGCCGTGGCCGCTGAGCCTGCTCGTCCGGAGCCTGTGCTCCGCAATGGGAGAGGCCACAACAGTGAGAGGCCCACATACCGCAAAAAAAAAAAAAAAAAAAAACACCAGGTAGAAGGATGTGGAACGAGAGGACTGTGGTTTGCTAAGCTGAAATCTGAAAGCAAACAAACAAGCAAACCAAACTTCTTGATTTCTGAAAGAAAAATACATATATATTGAACAAAAATTGTTAAAAAGAGAGTGAAGGAAACTTAAACAAGCAAGCAAACAAACGGTGACATCTGAACACAGAATAGAATGGCATATAGCACAACAAAGAAGTCATTGATTAGGTGCAGCCTTGGTGAGGTGAAGTGTTAATACCCGCTGCCCTGGCTGGAAGGTCAGAGGTCCGCAGAGGGCATCCAATTACCAGCGCAATTGATTCTGTCCTGGCGATATCGTTCTGACAACATGCAGCGTGTGAGAGGTGAGTGTCAGGGGCACCTGTGTCTGTGTAGATATCCACGTGCTTGGGGATGATGGTGGCCAGTGTGTCCCTGAAGCCACAACCTGTCCTTGCCAGGACTGCAGCAGCCCTGACATTGCAGGGCGAGGCAGGGAGAGGTGTCTGGCAGAGCTCTGAGACCATGGCTGTCACTCAAGGAATCATTAGCAATGAAAGGGAGGCGGTGATGCTTGTTGTGTTGTCATCACACTGCAAGAAGGCTGGCTGCCAACCAAATTAGCTTGCTTAGGGAGTGTGAATCAAAATGACATGTAATCTGAATGTTAATGAAAATTTTCTCTTGCTTCAGGCTTCAGATCCCATCCAGAAAGCTGGCATCTGGAAGACATTATCTTCTTCCTCTCTCTCTCTCTCTCTCTCTCTCTCTCTCTCTCTCTCTCTCTCTCTCTCTCT
>NW_006797342.1:2085874-2147531 GCF_000442215.2 Lipotes vexillifer
TCTCTCTCTCTCTCTCTCTCTCTCTCTCTCTCTCTCTCTCTCTCTCTCTCTCGTTTTGAATTTTCAAGTTTACATACACTGTAAAAATAACTTTTAGCCAGCAGTGCTTGGACAGCTGATGTTTAGTAAATCATATATAGCTGAGTCAGTGGTGGAGGACCTTCCCTGAGGAAGGAGAAGATTTCGAGATAGTAAATATATTTCTTTACTTCAGTGTGTGTTTATGAAATATGGCAACTCTAATCCCAAGTGAAAATACTTATGAAATGTTAAGTCTAATCATCACTGTGAGGGAAGATGCATTTTTGTTTCCTCCTGCACATTATAATACAAAATGTGTCACATCTCATGTGATGAGGTAATAGCAGCTCTTGTTTTAAAACGGCTATGTGTAACCACCCAGTAGTATTTATTTATTTATTGCAAAGGCCTGTATCAAATTGCTTAATGTCAAGATTGTTTATAGCTTGCTATAAACTATTTTAAGAAATTTGATTTAAAAATAGCAAAATCAGGTAAGCAGAGATATACAGGTGTGGGAGAATGTTGATGCAATTTATTCACACTCTGACTGGTAGTCTTTGTTAGTGGAGGTATATTAGAGTTCATATTCCTAAGTTAAAAATACAGAAACATGTCTCCTTGATAAGTAGTACTCCGGTTCCACTGGGCATGGGAAATATTAGAACAGGCTCTGTGGAACGAGATGAACTGCATTTCTTTCTATGTTATACTCATTCTTTTGTGAATGTAGCAAAGTTGGGATCATAGGAAACTAATCCCAGAGTTTATCTAACAGAGAACCACCTGTGTGGTTTCTAAACCATAATTGAGCCAAAATTGTTTCCTGTGTCTTCATATCAAAAAATAAATGAAGATGTGATAAAAAATGCAGTCTATTCTTATTCACCCAATATTAAGGACCATTAATACTTTTCTTTTTTTTTTTTTTTTTAAAAAGAGAGATCACTTGTCTGGAAGAAAAGAGACCTGGTATTCTAGTTCTAGTTCCATAATTATTATCTAGTTTTAGAACTTTTGAAAATCCACTTCATTCCCGCATTTATAATATAAAATGTCATATTTTCTTTTTTTTAATTTTTATTTTATGTGGGAGTACAGTTGATTAACAATGTTGTGTTAGTTTCAGGTGTACAGAAAAGTGATTCAGTTATACATATGCACGTACCTATTCTTTTTCAAATTCTTTTCCCATTTAGGTTATTACAGAGCATTGAGCAGAGTTCCCTGAGCTATGATATAAATAATTATTTTAGATTTTTGTAATTCTAAATATTAATGGAAAAACTTAGGACTCATGAACTTATATATGAATAATAATAATAACAACAACAGCATATTATCACTTTACCATATGCCAAGGACTGTGCTAAATACCTACTAAGCATTACTTCATTTAATTTTCACACTAAGGCTATAAAAAATATTATCTTTGTTTTAAGTTGAGAAAGCTGAGACCTAGAGAGTTTAAGTAACTTATTCAAAAGCACAAGATACTACCCAGCATAGTTTGATTTGAATCCAAATCTCCCTGATTCTGAAATATATTTTATTAACGTTACTTTCTGCTACCTCCTTTAGTGTTTCAGAAGCCTGTCAAAGTTTCCAAGGTAGTTGCTACAAATTTGCTGTTTGAAAAAAAATAAATGAATACATAAATCAAATTAATGCGATAGGTGATCGTGCTTTCAAGCAACATTTTGTTCAAAATCTATATCTTAACATAATACATGAAATTGTTTTTTCCCTGTGGTCCTGGTGGCCATTCTCAAATATCAGCTCTAGAATGGCTTTAGCTGTGGGAGCATAGGAATAATTATTGGCAATCTACTCTATGCCAGGGACTGCACTGTGAGGTTTTAATCTTCCCAACAGCTCCATGGAATAAATAACGAAATTTAAAGGAGGAGAAAACTATGATATAGCTGCAATTAATGAGACATAGCTGGAAAAAGCTGCTAGAAAAAAGTATTGCAGCATGGTTATTTTGTGGTTATTTTTTAATTAGGCTTTATTTTTCAGGGGAGTATTCGATTTACAGAAAAATTGGGAAGATAGTACAGAGTTCCCAAATAGTCACCCAGAGTCGCCCCTGTATTAATACTTTACATTACTTTGTTACATTTGTTATAATTAATGAAAAGATACTGATAAAGTATTATTAACAATAGTCCATATTGTATTCAGAGCTCCTTAGTTTTCACCAAATTGTCCTTTTTTTGTTCCAGGATTTATGCAGCACAACATACTGCATCCAGCCCTCGTCTCCCCTTAAGCCCCTCCTGACTGCGACAGTTTTTCTTATTTCCTCTTGTCTTTCATGAACTTGATAGTTTTGAGGAGCTCTGGTCAGGGATACTGTAGGATTTTCCTCTGTTGGAATTTGTCTGATGTTTTACTTATGGTTTGACTGGGGCTCTGAGATTTGAGGAGGAAAATCACAGGAATAAAGGGCCATTTTCATCATATCACGTCAAGGACACATAATAGCAACATAATTTATGACCTTTGATGTCGACTTGGATAACTTGTCTGAAGTGGTGGTTGCCAGGTTGTTACTGTAAAGTTACTCAAACCACCCCTCTCCCCCTGGATTCCTCTTCAGAAGGAAGTCTCTGTGCAGCTCACACTTAAAGAGTTGGAGTTGTGATCTCTCTTCTTTAAGGCTGAATAGCTTATTTGGAATTATTTGGAATTCTTCAGCATGGGAGGTTTATTCCTCCTTCCTCATTGATTAATTTATTAAGTCATTTATTTAGATCAGCATGGACTCATGAATATTTATTCTACACTTGAGTTATAACCTAATATGACTTTACTGGATTTGTAACACAGACCATTCCAGTCATGGGGCTCTCTGTGTGGCCCCTGACCCCTCTGACATGTCCCATCAGTGTGAGTTCTCGTTGTTCTGTTTGGGCACTTCCTTGCTTCCCGACATTGCAGGAGGCTCCAACCAGGCTTGTCTTGCATGCTTCCTGGCCCAGTCCTGGAATCAGTCATTTCTCCAGGAAGCTTTGGTTTCTCTTTTTGGAGATAAGCATTAGAAACAAAGATCGGGGCATGAGGTGGGCTCCTTGCTCCTGAAGAGTTGTTTCATTTAGTCCTTCAGAGCAAAGGAATATATGTGCATCTATTATCCTGTGTATATATAAATAGCTATAACTATTTCCATATGTAACCATCTGTAATTACACTGAGTTCTCACTGATGTCTCCAACTTTAATCCCTTTCCACTTGGATCATTTTAGCCTCCCATCCTTTCATGTCTGTAAATTCCCTCGCCTACCATCTGCTGTCTATTTCCTTAAGTGTTCAACTCCTACATACCTCCATAGTAGTATGAGAATTGCTATCCAGTACTCCTGTGGGAAACAACTCTATCAACTGGAATACAGTTCTTATGTGCAGTTCCCTTTGCCTTCACTTTAACAGATATCACTCACTTCCAAAGTTATATAAGCCAGCACCTCCTTCTTGAAGTTGTTTCATTTATAACCATATTAGGTTCTCTTGTCACAGTCTGCATTCCTTTCTAGAATCCCCCAACATTTTAAATTATTTTTATTTTAACTTGCATACAATAATGTTCACTTTTTGTGCTATATAATGCTACACATGTTCACAAATGCATATCATGTATCCATCATTATGAAACCATACAGATAGTTACACAACCTAAAATTCCCTGGTGCTTCACATTTTTATCTTTCTATTCTCTCCTTGAACACCTCACAACCACTGATACTTTTAAGGTCTGTAGTTTTGCCTTTTCCAGAATGTCATATAATTGGCATCACAGGGTGTATAACCTTTTCCTACTGGCTACTTAACAATGTTCACTTAAGATTCCTCTGAGTGTTTTTCTTGATAGCTTATTTGATACAAATAGCTAGTTCTTTAAATATTTTGATTCAGTTACTTTATCAAATGTGCATTTTGCAAATATTCTTTCACAGTCTATGTTTTTTTTTTCTTTTATTCTCTTAACTGTGTCTTTTGTAGATTAGAAGTTCTCAATTTTAATACAATCCAGTTTATCAGTATTTTTCTTTCATGGATCATGCTTTTGGTGCTATAACGTAAATTTATCATCAAACCCAAGATTTTCTCTTAGCTTTATTATAGTGGTTTTATAGATATTTACTTCTATATTCAGGTGTCTGATTGAGTTGATTTTAATAAAAGATTTAAAGCTGAATCTACATTTTTCTTTTTCTTTTTTTGGCTTAGGGGCATCCATTTGTTCCAGCACCATTTTTTCAAAAGATAAGCTTTTCTTTATTGAATTGTCTCTGCACCACTGACAAAGACCATTTGATCAAATATGTGTGGGTCTATTTATCGGCTCTGTTCTGTTCCAATAAGCAGTGATTCTGTCTCTTTTCTTTCACCGACACTACAATATCTTGATCACTGTACACTCACAGTAAGTCTTGAAGTCTGGTATGGACAATCCTCTAATACTTTTCTTTTTTAGTATTATGTTGCCTAATCTGTGTTTAGTCTTTTCATTCCAACTTTATAACCACTTTGTCAATATTTACAAAATAGCTCACTGAGATTTTGATTGGGATTACACTGAATCTATGGATCAGTTGGAAAGAACTGACATCTTAACAATATTGAGTCTTCCAATCCATAACTATCTCTCAATTTATTTAGACCTTTTTGGATTTCTACAGTCAGAATTTTGTAGTTTTCTTCATATAGATCTTGTATATATTTTATTATATTTATACCTAAGTACTTCATTTTTGGGGTGCTATTGTAAACAGTATTGTGGTGTTTTTTTTTTATTTTCAAATTCCTGTTGTTCACTGCCAGCACAAAGGAAAGCAATTGACCTTTGTATATTATCTTGGTATCCTGTAAACTTGCTATATTTGCTTATTAGTTTTAAGGTTCTTTTGTTGATTCTTTGGGGTTTTCTAGGTAGAGAATTGTGTCCTCTGCTAACAAAGACAGTTTTATTTCTTCCTTCCCAATCTGAATATCTTTTATTTCCTTTTATTGTCTGATTATACTACCTAGCATCCCATGTGATGTTGAATAGGAACTGTGAGAAAGGATATCCTTGCCTTTTTTTTGATATTGAGAAGATATCCTATGTCTCACCATTTAGTGATAATGTTATCTGTAAGCATTTTTTGGAGATCTTTTTTAACAAGTTCCCTTTTTTAACAAGTTTTCTGTTTTTGTCATGAATGGGTGTTTTGTTTTTCAAATGCTTGTTTTGCATCAACTAGTATATAGTTTTTCTTCTCTAGTTTATTGATATGATAGATTACACTGATTGCTTTCAAGTACTCCACCATTGTTTTTTTTTTTGTTTTTTGTTTTTTTGCGGTACACCGGCCTCTCACTGTTGCGGCCTCTCCCGTTGCGGAGCACAGGCTCCGGACGCGCAGGCTCAGCGGCCATGGCTCATGGGCCTAGCCACTCCGCGGCATGTGGGATCCTCCCAGACCGGGGCACGAACCTGTGTCCCCTGCATCGGCAGGCAGACTCTCAACCACTGTGCCACCAGGGAAGCCCACTTCACCATTTTTAGTACTGTGTTGGCTGCTCTGTGTCTTTAGCTTTGTTAAATATCAACTTTAGAATCAGTTTGTCAGTATTTATAAAATAGCTTGTTGGGATTTTGATTGGGATTTGATTTAGGTTTCTACCCTTCCCTATGCATCCGTGTGCCTAGAGGGAGGCTAATCTCATCCCTGCTCCAGATTCTAAGGGTAATTTCATTCTTCTTGCAGTGATGTGTACAGGCTAGCCACATAACCCACGTCTGGCCAATGAGATTAGAGAAGTTGGCTAGTGGACTTCCAAAAAAAGTTTATTTGCTCCTATAAGGAGATACAGAATTTTTTTTTAAATCTTTTCTTCTTCTACACATTATCATATTTGGATGTGCTTGAATATTGTGTCTCCTTACTAACAGTCTGAAAATGAAGCCAACACTATTATAGCATAAAGATTGAAAGAATCTGGGTCCTTGATGTAATCATTGGGTGGTAGAATCTCTTGACACTGTCATGTACAATAATAAATTTTCAAATTATTTAAGACAATTTGAGTTGTGTTTTTCTTTCAGCCCAAAACATCCTTACCAATGAACTGCCTTTATCACCAAGCCTCTGAATCATCTTGTACATGCCTCCTTTTCAGCTGCATTGACTGCACGTCTATCTTCCCTCCAGACACTAAGCATCTTTGAGAGTCAAGAGGACATAGTGTATCTTATCTCTTTATAACCAGGGCCTGATACAGAGTAGGTACAGAAGGCATGTTGAATGAATGATTATTCAAGTCTCAATCTCCCCAGAAGCTTGAAAGATTTTTATCAATACTATTATATTTATAATACTTACTAAAACTTCACTGTATGCCAGCTACGTGTATCATCTTATAATCTTCCCAACAACCCTTTGGAATAGATATGATTACAGTATTGCACTCATTTTATTGTCAGAAACTGAAGGTTGAGCAAGTTCAGACATCTGACAAATTTTTGTAAATGATTTTTTATTTTCACTTATCTCTAATTTTTAAAAAAATTTCTCTTGAGACTTATTTGATGAAGTGTTATTACAGAAGTGCTTTGTTCGATCTCCTAGAACTTGGGATTTTCCAGTTATCTTTCTGTTATTGATTTCTAGCTTAATTCCAAAATGTTCTTATTCTTTATGATTTCTATTCTTTTAAATGTGTTAAAGTGCGCTTTATGGCCCTGTATTGGTCTTTTTTGGTGAATATTCCATGAGAGCTTGAGCAGATTGTGTATTCATCTCTTCTTGGATGAAATGTTCTGTATATGTCAATTAGATCAACTTGATTAATGATATTGTTTAGTTCAACTAAATCCTTATGGATTTTCTGCCTACCGCATGTATCAGTTACAGAGAAAAGGGGACAGAAGTCTTCAAATTCCTTAGTGAATTTGTCTTTTTTTTTTTTCTTGCAGATCTCAGTTTTTGTCTCCCATATTTTGATTCTGTTTTTAGGTGCATACATTCCAAGGATTGACGTGTCTCCTTGAGAACTGACCCCTTTCTTTATCCCTGTAATCTTCCTTATTATGAAGTCTATTTTGTCTGAAACTAAGTGAGCTACTCCAAATTTATTTTAATTAGTTTTTTCGGGATATATTTGTTCTAACTCTTTCCTTTTTCCTATCTATGTCTTTATATTTAAAGCAGGTCTCTCAAAGACAACATATAGTTGGATCTAGTATTTTATCCACTTGACAATCACTGTTTTTTAATTGAAGTGCTTAGATCATAATCAAAGTGATAATTGATGTGGTTGGCTTAATATCTAGCATTTTGCAGTTGTTTTCTATTTGTTGCATGCTTGCACTTTGTTTCCTTCCTTTTTTCATCTTCCCCTCTTTTTCTGCCTTCTCTGGTTTTTAGCTGAACTTTTATTTGATGACTTTCCCTCTCTCCTCCCAGCATATCAACTATACTCTTCTTAAAGTTTAGAAGTTATGAGTTTTTACTAGATTTATATATATATTTATATATATATACCTTCAGCTAACATTATTTCAGTTCATGTGTAATTGAAGTGTCTTACAAGGAGTATTCTCATTTCCTCTTTTGTCCCTTACAGCATTGTTGTTATTCATTTCACATATGCATATGCCATAAACACCAATACATTATTGCTAGTATTACTTTGCACAGTTCTTTATTAGGTCAATTAAGTATAATAAAAATAAAATACTTTATTTTTCTTCATGTATTTGCCCTCTGATATTCTTCTTTTCTTTATATAGATAAAAATTTGGGGCATATATTATTTTTCTTCTGAATGAAGACTTTTTTAACTCTTTTTGGGGGGGCGGGGGGATAAGGTTATTCTGCTAGTGATGACACCCCTCAGTTTTTGTTTGAGAAAGTCCTTATTTCTTTTTCACTTTTGAAGGATAATTTCACTTTATATAGAATTTTTTTTTCTTTCAACACTTTCAATATTTTACTCCACTCTCTTCTTGCTTAAGTTTTTTCTGACAGGAAGTCTGATACAATATTTATCCTTGTTTCTCTACAGATAAATTGATTTTTCCCCCTTTGGCTTCTTATAAGATTTTCTCTTTGTCTTTGGTTTTCTGAAATTTTAATATGATGTTTATAGACCCAAGCTTACTGGGTCTAAGGTGGTTTAATGTATGTCATTAATTTAAAAACCTTGTCAGCTATTACTTCAAATATTTATTAGCTCCATTTTTCCTTTCTTCTTCTTTTGATATTCCGTTTCCCACATGTTATACCTTTTGCAATTGTCCCACAGTTCTTGGATATTTTGTTCTCTTTTTATTTCAGTTTATTTTCTTTACTTTTTAGTTTGGGAAGTTGCTACTGGCCTGTCTTCAAGCTCACTGATCCTTGGGTCAGCCATGTCTAGTCTACCGATGAACCCTACAAAAGCGTAATTAATTTCCATTACAGTATTTTTCATTTTTAGTTTTTCCTTTTGATTCTTTCTTAAAATTCCTTTTTGCTTAATATTGCCAATCTTTTATCACATATTCTCCACTTTTTCCAATAGAGGCCTTAATGTATTAATGATAGTAATTTTTAAGTTTCCTATCTGATTACCCAGAGTTGGTCAAACTGTGAGGTCAAATCACAGTCCTACAGCCAACTGAGTTTGAGAGTTCTGACCCCAACTGCAAGGAGTTAGGGTCCAACTTTAAAGTCAGAAGGAAGTGTCCACACAAGACCACTCTCACTTCTGATACCTACTGCAAGTCCACCCTCCACTTCATCTCACCAGAAACACAGAACTCACTGAAAGCTATTATAATCATAGACATCATTAATTACAGAGTGAAGATACAAATTAGAACCAGCCAAAAGGTGCATAGGGTAGAGTCCAGGGGGGTTTCTAACACAAAGCTTCCATTGTCTTCAGGACTTACTCCCCTCCTGGCATCCACATGTACCTTCACATCACCTTGAAGTATTGCCAACCTGGTTTTCTGTCCACCCCTCTTTAGAGGTCACACTGACACCCTGTGGTCTGAGGGACTTGACATGATTCACCTTATTAGCATAACCAATCAGGTGTGGTCTGAAGGGCTCATCATGTGTAACAAAGACACTTCCATCACTAAGAACTTCCAAGGGCTTAGAGGTAGCTGAGGACAGAGACCAGACTTCTGATCTAGCAAATCTTCACTGCACACTGATAATCCAAAATCTGTGTTATATCTGAGTCTGTCTCTGATAATTACTTTCTCTCTTCAGACTTCTTTTCAGTTCCTTTTTCCTTATTTTTCTCCCACTCTTGCTTAGTTTCCTGAGAGCTCCTTCTTAATAGAGTTTATGTCTTGCAGCAAATTCTGCTATAATTCACTGCTATTTTATTGAAAACTTGTTGGTGTGATGTTAAGGTATGAGAGTGAGGGGGTAGATGAATTTTATAATCTTATGATTACATCTAAGTCTGTTGGTGGGCCTATGTCCCTGTGCTGAGATCTTCAGAAGTTTTTCTTAACATTTTTATCCTTCCCTTTGGGAGGGAGCTAGATTGGATAACTGCTCTTGCACCTGGTTGGTAAGAATCTGGTAAGATCTTTTCCCTTGGAGGGTATGCCTTGGTTATTGATAATGCTCTAAGAGTATTTTAAAATATTTTCTTTTCTCCTTCCCCTGACAGAATCAAGAGGGGATTTTTCTTAAGTTTTAACCATGAGAACCTGGTGGGGTTTCTGGAAATAAAACTCATGAAAATGTGAATATCCTCCTATGACTGGACTCCCAGGAGTTTTCACTCTAAAGTGAGACCACACTCAGCCTCCAGCAATTCCTCAAAATTAAAGTGAAGTGTTTCTACCAGTTCATGGCTTTAGCAATTCCTGCTCCTGATAAAATAATCTCTGATGAGATTCTCTATATTCACATGTCTGTCCAAATTTCAAGGTAACTGTTTGCCCTGTGACCCCATTTCCCTGATAGATGTTGACTAAACAAAAAAAAAAAAGCACAATGAGAGATGTGCATTAAGTTTTATACGAGGCAAAATGAGGACTATAGCCCAGGAGACAGCATCTCAGATAGTTCTGAGGAACAGCTCCAAAGAGGTAATAGGGGAAGTCAGTATATATGTGATTTTGGTGAAGGTGGTGCATGCAATGAAGCACACGTCTCAGTAGAAAGTTGCTACAAGGAATAGATGTCTCCATTAATGACTTTAGTGCTTTTCTAGATATGAGAAGATGCAAGAATTTGGGCTCATAAAATCTGAAAATATCTAACTATCTGAAGACCTGTTCTGCCAGTTTTTCCCAGAGCAGAGATGCCTCATTTCTGATCTCAGCCCTGAACTCCTTTCAGGGTATGTTAAAGGCCAGAGATTGCAGTGGCTAGTGACTCAATCCTTGTAGAGGCAGATGGCAAGCAACATTGTTTAGCTGCCAGGTCCAAAAAATTAATGGATTTTCAGTTCTTTCAGCTTCTTTTCTTGTTGTAATGAAAAGAGTGAAGACTATCAAGCTCTATACGTGTTAGAGACAACTCTACTTTGATTTCTTTTAAACTCTTTAAAAAATAAGCAAAATTGAGGTCATTTTGTTATATGTGACTGTAGCTTCAAAGCCCTACTTCTAGTATTCTTGAGCTGTTTATTTTTTAAATAAACAATTAGGCCATCTGCAAATAAAGAGTTTTACTTCTCTCCTTTCAATCTATATCCCTTTTCTTTTTCTTGCCTTGTTGCCCTTGCTACATGCAACCTCCAGTGCAATATTGATTGGAAGTTAATTATATTCATTGATTTATGAATGATAAATCAACTGTGCATTCCTGGGATAAATCTCACTTGGTAATGATGCAGTGTCATTTTATATATTGTTGGATTTTCTAAAATTTGTTTTAGAATTATTGCATCTATGTTTGTAACATAGATGGTCCGTTGTTTCATTTGGTTTTTCTTTCTTGTCCTTCTCTTTTCCACTTTGGTATTTGATTAAAGCTGCCCTTAAAAAATGTGTTGGGAAGCATCTTCACTTCTTCCATTTGCTAGAAATATTTGTGTAGGTTGGTATTATTTCTTCCTTAAGTGTTCGGTAGAACTAACAGTGATGGCATGTGAGCATGTAGTTTTCTTCATAGGAGACTTTTTAAGTAAAAATTCAATTCAACTTCTTTATTAGCTATAAGGTATTCAGGTTTTCTATTTTTCTTGAGTGAATTTTAGCAGCTTATGTTTTTAAGAAATGTGCCTATTCTTTTCAAGTTATCATATTGATTGTTAAAATTTTGTTCAGAATATCCTTTTAATTATCCTTTAATTGTCCATAAATGCACATTGATGTCACCTCTCCACTTCCTGCTATTGATAATTTGTGTCTTGCTTCTCTTTTTTTCTGGTCAGTCTTGCTAGAGATTTTTCAATAATATTGATCTTCTCAATGAGCCAATTTTTTTCATTGAGTTTTGCTATATTTTTCTGTTTGCAAAATTATTGATTTCTCCTGTGATCCTTATTATATCCTTTATTCTGCTTGGTTTTGATTTGCTTTGACCTTTATTCCTAGTTTCTTGAAGTCCAATGTACGCTTATTGGATTGATATATTTCTTATATTCTAAAATAGTCATTTAGTGTTATAAATATCCCTCTAAATATTGCTTTATCAACATGTCACAAATGTTGATGTGATATGTTTTCAATTTCATTCAGTTTACAATCTTTGATTTCTTTGTTGACCCATGGAGTCATTTAGCAGTGTTATTTTCCAAATTTTGGGGATAACAAGGTATCATATTGTTACTGAATTCTAACAATCAAATGTATTCAGTGAATATACTTTTGTATGAATTAGGTTTTCTACAGCCCAGGAGATAATCTATCTTAATAAATGTCTCACATACACATGAAAAGAATATATGCTTTGCTATTATTGAATGGAATGTTCTATAAATCAATTAGGTCAAATTATTTGATGGAGTTGAGTCATTCATTACTTTTTATCAATTTTTTGACTAATTGTTACCTCAGTAGTTAAGAGGGGTGCTGAAATCTCCTGCTATAAATTTGGATTTGTCTATTTCTTCTTGTAGTTGCTTTGGTTTTTGCTTCATGTATTTTGAAGCTCTGTAATTAAGTTCACAAATGTTTAAGGATATTATTTTCTCTTGATGAATTGACACACTGGTCATTATGAAATGACTTCTATACCTCTGAAAAATTATTTGATCTAAAATTAACTTTGACAAATATTAACATTGTCCCTCCAGCTTTTTTTTTGAATACTGTTAGTGTGTTATATTTTTCCCATCCAATTTCATTTAACCTACTAGTATAATTATAATATAGTACAATTCTTGTAAGCAGCATGAAGTCAAGTCTTGCTTTATTATCCAAGCTGATGATTTCTGACTTTTAATTGAGGTATTTAGTCCCATTATATTCATGTAATGGTTGATGTAGTTAGATTTAAATTCTGCTATATTCCTATTTTTAAAATTTCTATTCTTTGGTTCCTTTTCCTCTTTTTGGATCTTTTTTACAATTTTCTTTTCTTTTGTTAGCTTTCTGTCTATATGACTTTTAGTATGTTAGTGTGCACATTATAACCTCTTGTTGACAGTTTTTTGCTCTAGTATTCAGGCATAAACCTAGAGGTCAGGAATTGGAGACAGTCAGAGTGACACACAGAGAACTATGTTCAAATCCATGTGTCGTTTTTGCCCAACATCCAGTTCCTCAGAAAAAATATGTGCATGTGGATGGGCTGCTCCCTGAAGGTCATGAGATCACATGTACATATGCATTGATGGTCAGCCTACTCTTCCCACAGTTCCAGATATCCCCTGAAACTTATGAGTCATTGTTTAACAAATTGAGTTAAATTGTATAGAGCTCCTGGGAAAACACACCTTTAAGGCACAATATTTTCCTCAAATAGCCTCCTAAAGAATCTTTTTACAGAATATATGCCCTGTATGTTCTGAATACAGAATCTAAAAATAGTGATAATATTTAGCATTATCAGGCTCACATGACCACCAGACATTCTATTAAAGGTGGAATTACATTGCTATTTAGAAAAGCGAATCACAGTTCACAGGAGTTAAGTTAGAAGCAAGCTAGTTTCATGTTATGCAAGAGGATAACAATTTATAAAGTGGCCATCGGGATGTATCAGGAAATGCCAAAATTATCAGAAAGATCTTCCATTTCAATATTTCTGTGGACTTTGCTTGATTCTCTTTACAAATAAGAAACATTGTCTACCTTTGTAAAAAGCATCAACAACAAAACAATCACTTTAAAATTCAATTCTGTGCAGGTGTGGAACAGAAAAAATAAATTCTTCAGGAATACGTGTGCCTAAAATTTGACATGTTAATACTTCTGTGGGAATGCATTTTCAATATTTTTTTCATAAAGAAGTAATCTCTAAATTCTAACAACTAATATCTGAGGTGATAACTGTGGAAAAGAAAACGGGGCAATTTTTAAAATAATTCGACCCTTAAAATCCATGCTGTGGAAGGCTCAAATTATCTAGATTGGCTGTCATGGAAACCAGTAATCAATTTATATAGCCATCTCCACTGACAAAGGAAGTCTATAGCTTCAGGACAATCATCTATGCAATTTTAGCCAACTCCAGCTCCTCCCCCACCACACATACTACACACATCCACATTCCCAATTCCCTTCCTATTTTCTAGCAAATGACCTCGATATTTAGGGTAGGGGAGAAATAGAAGCTGGAATTCACACAGATTGACTGTTTTTGCCTGCAATCAGAGACATGGCCTGAGAATTGATTTAAAGGGTAAGGGACTGATTGTCACACTCTCACTGCAGGCCACTGAACCTGGACTTTGCTTTTTAAAATAAAAGGTGAATATGCAACATTGCACAGTACATGGGAGAGTTCATTTCAGTTCAATCTTTGTAATTAGAAATTCAAATTTCTATTCAGTGAAAAATTTAAAAAGCTGTCAAACACAAATTTTGTAAATTTCCAAAGAGAGGAAAAGTAAACATAATCGTATAGAGGTAGGGTAACCACTTTCTATTAGCACACCTCTTTTTGATACAGTGTTTATTTAAACATTGTCCTTGTGCCAGTCTCTTGATTGTAACCAAATAATTCATCTGTGTTCTCTTTAAAACAGTATTGAAAATACATAACACTTTATTAGGGTACTGTTAAATGGCACCTGAGAGATTAAAATTCTATGCTTTTGTTTGTTGTAGTGATTCTCTATGGAACTAATTAGGGGAAACTTTGGATTTTTTATGGTTTTCCCAAGCTGTATATATATATATATCCTCAAGTGGAATTTACAAACAATTCAAAACTGTCTGAGTTGTAAGAACTTTACATTTCAGCTTTTAAATATATAAGTAGTCTGATAAAAAGTATAATGGATTTAGATGTTAAATATGCACAAATGAAATTTGAGGCTGAATGAAAATATAGATAAAGTGTTGAATTGAAAGTTTCATGAGAAAGGGCGTCCTGGGTGAAGGTAAAGTGATGTCTGCAGTTGATCGATTCCTTTTTCCTCATTGTATGGATGTGTGGAAAAATTGGACAATAGGATGCAAGTTTCTTGACAGCTTTATTTATTTATTTATTTATTTTAAATACAAAAATAAAAAACCAGGGTGTTTATTTTTTCTCCAAATTCCTGGTTTAATAAGAACTTGTCTATTTTGAGAAAAAAAGGTCCCAAACATCAGGCTATTCACAAAAATAACCCACAGTATCAACTTTAGAAAACAAATCTTAAGACTATTACACTAATTATTTTTCTAGAGGATCCATTTGACATGCTAACCCTCATTCACAAAAATACATTGTTACATTTGTGTTGAACAGCCCCACACAGCACTCTTATGTGGGGTATAACCCGCATACCTCTAATTCAAAGCTGCTCTCAGGTGCTACTCAACTAATGAGACTGCTTTTGTAGTTAGGGAAGCAACTACTGAACTCATACATACATCCTTTTTATTGTTAAGTCATAAAGAGGTATCAAAATTAAAAGCAAAAATTACAGGGTAAGACTTAACATGACTACTAGGAGCATCAAAGGAATTGAAAATGGGACTAGGTGCAGGGCAATGTGAATTAATGAACATGGGAAGGACAAGGATGAACAGTGAGCATGTGCTGAAGATACTAGGGGAGAGGATCTGTTGAAAATTTTGATCTTAGACAAGCGCCTAGGTAAAGAAATAATGGGACAAAATTTCTAAACCCCACTATGTGCTTAAGAGTCATCCTCGGGCTTCCCTGGTGGTGCAGTGGTTGGGAGTCCGCCTGCCAATGCAAGGGACACGGGTTCGTGCCCCAGTCTGGGAAGATCCCACATGCAGTGGAGCGGCTAAGTGCATGAGCCATGGCTGCTGAGCCTGCACGTCCGGAACCTGTGCTCCACAACGGGAGAGGCCACAACAGTGAGAGGCTCACGTACCACAAAAAAAAAAGTCATCCTCGCCATTGGCGCTGTCTCTGTCATCCTCTCCTTCCTCAGCCTCTTTTTCATCATCCTTGAACAACTCCAGCTGCTCATCCCCCCGATCTTCATTATCATCATCATCCAGTAGGTCTCCCTCCTCAGCAGAGTCATCTGCACCCCCTCAGACTCCATATTCACATTAGCCTCATCTTTCTTCAGGGAGCTACTGCTCTGCTCCTCTTCTGACTTATCATTCTTCATCGCTACTCCTTGTTTGCTCTGTTCCTTTTCAATTTTTTCCAGGCTTTCCAGTACAGAATCCACTTTTTGTTTTATCTGGGTCAATTCCTTCTTAATGGTCTGAAGGTCATCTCCTTTCAACTTTCCAGACTTAGAAGAAGATCCCTGCTGTTGACTCTTAGAATTAAAGCCACTTTTGCCCCTTTGTGAGGTGTTTCCTGATACATGCTGGCATTTTGAGGGCACTACAGCCCGAGCAATAGGAGGAGGAGGAGGAGGAGGAACACATGCTGGGGAACTGTACATCCTGTCATAATAATCCCGTTGAAAGTCATAGTCCAAGTCAAAAGAGGAGCTGAGTAGAGGGGATGGAGAAGGGTGTTCTGGTACTCACCCATACATCTCCACTGCAGATCGTTTCACACCTGCTTTTCCTCGGTTCACTTTTGGCTCTGCAGCCAGATTAATATCTAAAACCTGGCCAGCAATCATTCTGCCATCCTCTCCTGCCACAGCAGCCCTGCCATTTCTCTCATTAACATACTGAACGAAGGCAACACCCTTATGAACAGAGCAACCCACGATTTTGCATATTTCGAGAAGATTGCCTCCACATCAGATTTCTTGACCACAAGAGTATTGAGATTCCCAAGGAATACAAGAGAGTTCATGGAGCAAGGATCCGTCTTGCTGGTAACATTGCTGGCCATTGTCTTTGATGGTAAGGTGCCTCACAAACCTGAAAAATGTAGCTGAATATCAAAAAAATCTCACTCAAGCAAGTTCCACTAACATATATTTCAAGTGATTTGTAACCAGGACGGGGAAGGGAGAAGAGATTCGATTCTGAATCTCCTACTCCTGAGTTCTACGCAGAGAAGCCGACTGCTGCTCGAGGTCCACAATGCAGCCGCAACCACTCAACCTTCACCTCTTCACAAAATTGACAGCTTTATTTTTTATCTATAATTTTCTAGGTAGATTCTGTAAATTTTGTAAAAGATATGAATATAAAATTTTTATCTATCAATACAGAAAAATGGAAATTTAATTAGACCAATTTACATCCTATAAATGGAGGATGTAAATACTAAAATCATAGGACATATTATGTATTTTAAGTTAGTATTAACTTTGGCATCATATTTCCTGGAGACCAAGAAAGAAATGATCATGTGCACAGTTATGCTGTTCCTACTTTCTGACTGAAGGAAGAGAGTAGATTCTCTAGGAAATGGAAATGTTTACATGGAGCCAAGATCCTCAAGATGTTACTCATGTATGGCTTTACATAAAGAGGTAATAAAATATCAGTCTGAATAAATATAACAATGTGAAAATGAAAAAACTGACACTAAGTAAAAACTAAGGATATTATTTGAATGCCTCTATTAGTTACTATCTTTGTGAGGGCCTAAATAAGTAGACTTATTTAATTTCCCTATTTCCAATGACAGAAGAATAAAACTGGTGGACTATGCCCTGTAGTATGTCAATCTGAATAAAAACTTTCTGGTCAATGCTTTTGACTTCATAGCTACAGGAAATCCTTACAGACTAATAGCACAGTTGCTTTTCCTTGCTAGACTTGTGTTTGACCCAGATTAAACATACTTAGTATTCACTAAGTATAAAATATATCTCAGAAGTCATATTTAGAGTTCTGGTTCCGGAAAAGAAGTAGGCACATTTCACTTGGTCTTTTCCATTGAATGCACCTGTGAACTGGGAACAAATCCCTGAAACAGCTATCTGAGGACTCGATAAAGTAAACAGTAGCAAGTGACTTGAAGAAGAATGCCACACTGACCTGGCAGTGAGTTTAAAGTTTTGCTTCTCTTTTTGGATTTTCCAGCTGGAAATCAAGGCACCTAGAAATCCAGAAGTGGATATTGATGGAGAAAGAGAGCATGGGTGTGAGGGGTGGGAAAGTGGCTCCTTGCCTGGGACAGCTGTCCAGGGATGGGGGGCAGGTAAGTAAGTGAAACTCAGAAGGACAGCCCTTCACTCCAATGGGAGGAGGTGTGGTTCAAGGGAGTGGGGCAAACTTGCTGCTTCTTTTCTTTCTCTGTGTTTCCACTGTTTGGCACCAAAAGTGGGTGCAGTTGGAAGAAGTGTGGTAGAGCAGGATAAGTAAAGTCTAAATCAATAGCTGAAGGAGCAAACAGGGGGCCCCAGGAAATGAGAAGGAACCAGAGAGATGGGGCAGTGACCCTATAACATCATATATGATCATGGGGGCTCATCTCTAAATGACACATGCAGGAATCTGCTCCTCACTAGCAGACCAAATACCCTGAGGAATGAGCTATGGGTAGATATTCTTCCAGCTCTCACATGAACCCTGGGAGATGCACCCATGGAAAGATCTGAATGGCACCAAAAATGCTTTTAAAACTGAACACAACTTTGGACCCTGAAACTAAGGCAGTCAGTTGCCTACTAAATCAAAAATACCAGCACTACACAAGTCTCATAGTCTCATAATGTACAGGATGCAATCTAAAGGTATTCATCATAGAAAGAACCACAAATACCTTAACTGGTTAAAAAAGAAAAGAAAAGAAAGACAATCAATTGACATATCCCAATGAGGAGATGACACAGATGTTGCAATGATACAGCAAGGACCTTAAACTGGCTATTATAAAAGTGTTAAAAGAGCTACTGGAACATGGTTAAAACAACATTAATTTAGAAAATATTGTCAAAAAATATTGAAGAAGATATCAGGAAGAACCAATTGAAAAATTTGGAAATACAAAACATGATAATAGGGTTTCCCTGGTGGCGCAGTGGTTGAGAGTCCTCCTGCCGATGCAGGGGATGCAGGTTCGTGCCCCAGTCTGGGAAGAACCCACATGCCGTGGAGCGGCTGGGCCCATGAGCCATGGCCGCTAAGCCTGCGCGTCCGGAGCCTGTGCTCCGCAACGGGAGAGGCCACAACAGTGAGAGGCCCGCGTACCGCAAAAAATAAAATAAAATAAAACTAGACAAAACTAATAGAATATGTAAAAGGAAAGAAAAACTACTAGAAATATACTTTCAGAAATAATAAACAGAGTCTCAGAAACCTGTAAGATAAGAGCAAAAAAGATAACATTAACATCATCAGAGTTCCAGGAGAGGGGAAAGAGGGCAGTATAAAACGATTTTGTTGAAGAAATAATGACAGAAAATCTCCCAAATTTAGTGAAAGACAAAAACATACAGATGTTTGATGTTCATTGAATTCAAGCAGGTAAAATCAAAAGAAGTCCAATCAAATTGCTTAAAACTAAAGTTAATAAAAAAGCAAGAAAATAGATTCATTATTTGCTAGAAGGACAGTAATTTTAGTGGTTGCAGATTTCTCATCACAAACCTTGGAAGGCAAAACTGAAGTGGAACAGTATATTTAAAGTGCTGAAAGAAAAGAACTATAATTCCAAAATTCTATATCTAGCAAATATATCCTCCAGGAATTAATACAAGATAAAGACATTCTTAATAAAGAAACACTGAAAAATAAATCATTGAGAGTAGATCATTCTTAAGTATTGCTAAAGATGATTCTTGGTCAGGGAAGTGATATGGTTAGAAAGTTATGACAGCAGGAAGGAAGGAAAAACAGCAAAAATAGTAACTATCTGGGGAAATATAATGTATTATTCTTCCACTGAGTTCTTCAAAATGTTTGGTATTTGAAAGCACATAAAAATATTATTGTCTGATATGATTGTCAGTGTATGTAGATTAATATATATGACACAAAAATATTTCATATGTGTTATGTAGGGTAAAGGGATCTATACAGTGACAAGGTTTCTACACTGTATTTAAAGTGGTGGTAAAATATGGATTCTAAGTAGACTGAAAAGTATGTAAATTATAATCACAAGATAAGACACTAAAAAAAAATACAAAGAGAAATAATGAAAAAAATCACATTAGATGAATTAAAATGAAATTATTTTTAAATGCTAAAATAATCTAAAGAAGGATGGGGAAAGAGAGAAATGAAAAAAAAAGAATAAAAATAAAAATCACTATTTGAATGGTAGACCTAAATCAAATGTATCAGCCATACATTATGTCATACACCACAATAATTAAAAGGCAGGTTATATAAAAATATATTTTTAAAATATGATCAACTACTTTCTATCTATAAGAAGCTCACTTCAAATATATTGATAAGCAAGACTGAAAGTCAACAGATAGACAAAGATATATCATTCAAAAACAAAATAAAAGAACTCTAAAGTGGTTATATTAATAATGGGCAAAGTAGACTCAAAAATTTTTAAATTATTATGGATAAACAAATACATTACACAATGATAAAGGGTCAATTCTCCAAGAAGAAATAATAATGCAAAGTTTTATGCACCTAGCCAAAGAATAATTGAGGCCCAAACTGCATGAACACAGTGATACAATTCTTTGTTGTGTGTATATGCATAGTTTTATTTAGAGACTTCAATACTCTTTTCTTCATAAATGAAGAAACAGGTAGACAGAAAATCAGCAGAGCTACAGAAGAACTGAATGCCACTATCAATCAACTGGATTTAATTGACATTTTAGAACACCCTATACTCACCAGCAGCAGAGTACAAACTCTTCTCAAACTCAGTGAAACATTCATCGAGAAGGACCATATTCATCATTATAAATCAAACTAAACAAATTTCAAAGAATTGAAGCCATACAGAGTACGTTTTACTAATTACTATGGAATTAAAATATAAATCAACAATATTGTAGAAATGTAACCCCTCAAAAATCTCCAAATATTTAAAAATCAAACAACAGAATTCTACAAAATCAATGGGTAAAAGACAAAGCTCCAAAAATAATATTTTTCTTAAATATTTTAAACTGAACACATGCATTTAAATGAAAATACAACAGATAATTTATGAGATGGAACTGAGCAGTACTTAAAGGAAATTTCAAAGCATAATATGCTCATATAGGAAGAGAAGAAAGGACCCAAATCCATCATCTATTCTTCTACCTCAGAGAATTAGAAAAAAATAAAATAAAAAATAAACAAGATAAATGTAAATGATATAGAAGAAAGAAAATAATAAATATCAAAGCAGAAAACAATAAAGACAATCAAACCAAAAACCTGGTTCCTTGAAAAGACCAATGAGGTTGACAAAACTCTAGCAAGAGTAACTAAGAAAAGAGAAAAAAATAGTAAAAGCATTACCAATATAAGAAATTTTTCAAAAATCACTACAATGTATTTTAAAGGTATAACACATAAAAGTATAATAAAAAAGACTACAAAAAGTTCTATGAAGGTTAATTGGACAACTTAGAAGAAATGGACCAATTCCTCAATCTGTCAAAAAAGACAGATTACCAAAAGTTACCTAGGAATAATTAGATAATCTGGATAGTCCTCTAACTACTAGATATATTTAATTGTAGTTAAACATACCACTTCCCCCCACCTCTAAATGCACGCACATGTGTGCACACACACACACAATCTCTAGGCCCAGATGGTTTCACTGGTGAATTCTACCAGATATTTAAACAAGAAATAATGCCAATTCTATACAATCTATTCCAAAATGTAAGAAGAGATGAAAAAACAACCTCAAACATTTTATATTCAATAATACCAGTATCACTCTCACACAAAAACCAAAGATAGTAGAAGAAAGGAAAACCAATATCCCAAATGAACAAATCTTCAAAGCAATATTAACAAAACAATTTCAGTAATATATAAAATGATTACCATGACCAACTGTGGTTTATCCTGAGAACTCAAAGCCACTTCAGCTTTTTTAATCAGTCATTGTAATCCACCATAAAAAGAATCTAAAGAAGTAAAAACACATGATCATATTAATCAATGCAGAAATATTACTTGACAAAGTTCAACATTATATTGTAAAGAAATATAGAGATATAGAATTGTTCTTTTTGTAACAGTGAAACTTTATTAGAAAAAGACTCACCAAAATACAAGCACAGGAGGTCCTGAATTTGTCCTCATTCAGTAAAACAATTGGTTCCAGTTAGAGGCATCTCAGTTAGAATGATCAAGCCTTCCTCAAAACTATAATTTCCTTTCCTCCCGCCCTGTCATTTGCCCAGTCTAAAATGAGTCTTCCCACTGGAATTGGATAGTAAATTAGATGTTGGCTTCTGAGTTAGTAGATGTTTGTTAATTTATTCTTCTTAGTGTATATCTTATCAACACATTTAAAGAACCCAAATAAAATTTGGCCCTTTGTCTAAGCTTATCCATCACATTTATCAGGCTATAGTCCTGTCATGGTGATAAATATCTAGGGATATTAAAAATATGAAGCACACTCCATTTGCTCTCAGAATTAAGCTCCATATAATTACACACACACAGACACCAATGTGTACATATGTAAAATACGGTGGGGTTCAGAAGCAGAAGACTAATCTTTTGCTAGCAGAAATTTAAATCCCCGAATCTTATTTTGTTTATGTATTCACTATTATATTTATTGACCATTTGGTGCCAGATTTTAAAAGAGGTACTAGACAGACAAGGAGGAAGAGTTCATTTCTTCTATCGCTCAACAAATATCGATCGAGCGCTTACTATTTTCCAGGCATATAGTCTTTATTCTAAAATGGGGGTAGCGGGGAGACAGGCAGAAAGTTATAACAGAGTAGGGAGCATCAAAACAAGAGTGAATATTGTATGTGACGGGGATAGAGGGAAACCACACAGCCCATCCTGCTGGCCTGGGGCACACTTCATGGGGAAATGTCATCTGTGTTGAGCACCACAGGTGGAGAAGTGACCAGTCAGGGGCTGCGGGGATGATTCCAGGAAGAGGTGCCATGAAAAATCCTCACATTTGAGTTTAGGTGGCAAGGTTGAAGACTGAAAATATTGGAATAGCTGAAAGTTTCAGGTTCCGGGTAGAGGAGGTGGTGAAAGTTGAAGGTGGCAAATTAGCTTGAACCAGAACGTAGAAAAACCATAGGCAGCACAATAAAGCATTTGGCACAGTTATTTAGGTAGCTACTGATATATTTTGAGTAGTTGAGCAAGAGGGCGGATTTGCAAGCCAGTGGAATTGCTGCTCTTTACTCAGAGAGGAAACACAGATGGAGGAGCAGAGATCCCCTCCTCAAGACACTTAAAGTCTTAAATTAAAGCTATTTCTCCTTTATCTGCCACTCCTTGACTAAGTCATTTGGACTGGCAATCAAGGGACACATATTTTGTTTGTATTTCTCAGTGGAATTACATTCTTAAAAATGTAGACCTCTTATAGGCATTTGTTAACTTCAGGAATTTGAGACACGCAAAATGATCACCTTTCCACAGGCACAGCAGAGCAGATGATTAAGCCCATTCTTTAGATATAAAGTATTACTCCCTGGGGTATTCTTCTCACTCCCGTTACCATCTGTGCACCACACCCCAACCGCCAAACACATATACCTAAACGATCCCATTGCAGCAAAGAATAAGGACAGCTAACATGTGCTGAGCAAGGCAAGGACAGCTTCTTAGAGGAGGTTACACTTAAAGGAATCTTTATGAGTCCGTTCATATGGTGCAGGTGATACATCGAAGTTTCAGCTTGGAAATGTCACAGGCAGGCTCCCTTTAGAGCTTTTGTGATTATACACCAGTGGTATTATGATTAGAAAGCTGAGGAAAGATAGAGATTCTTTTAAGTACACCATGCTTGTATTGGAACCCTTTGGTGCATTTTTGGCTTTTAACTTATTAAAATAGTGATTTCTCTGATATTACAATTCTGTCTTGGTTGGTCTCACATGATACAAGTCAATAGAAATAACTTGGGGATCTCTTTTCTGTCACCTTGAGCAAGTTACTTTTTCTCTCTGTGTCCATATAAGTCTCAATTTCCTAATCTATACAAGATAAATGCACGACCTGGCTAATCCACAGGAATAGTATAAATATCCTAATGAATTACATATTGAAAAAAAAACTCTGAAATTAGAATTATTGCCTAATTGGATACTGTAGGATATAACTACTTCACAAAGAGCACTGTCCAGATTATCCACACATTATTGTGGCTCTTTGCTATAAAAAGATGTTGACTCTCAAGGAGAAACTTCATTTCATAGTGGTACACATTTATCCTCTGACTTTTTAATAGTTAAGGAAACTGAAGCTTAAAACAATGAAGCAACTTGTCCAAGGTGACATGCCTATGAAGTGGCAGGGACTAGACTCAATCTACATGTGCCAGCTTCCCTCATAGAATGTCAATCTAAATTTTGGGCAAAGAACTAAATTAGAATCTAGAGATTCAATTTTACTGTTCATATGTTCGCTATATAATTTTGAAGGAATACTGACTAAATTTAATGATATTCTTCCTTATTTTGCCAAGTTCTACTTCTCTTGATAATTTAAGTGGAGAAAAACCCACCTCTATTTGTGAATTATTAAAAACTGAATAAAGTGCATGAAAGATAAAGATTTAGCTTAATCTTTCATTCCTCTGTTATTTAGGTCAACTAACATTTATTGTCCACCTTCTATATACAAGGAACATCATTGTAGACCAGTGGTTCTCAAAATCGCCCCACATGGAACATTTGGAAATTATGCAGATATATTTTTTGTTATAATTAGGAGGCGGGATGCTATAGGCCTCTAGTGGGTAAAGGCTAGGGATACTGCTAAACATGTCACAATGCACAGGATACCCCCGCCCCCAGAAAGAGTTAACCCACCCAACAAGTCAACAGTGCCAAGGTTGAGAAACCTTGGGGTGATGTGTCATACCATTGGCTACAATGAGTGATTTGCCTTTACTCTATAAAAACTCAGCAATTCCACAGACATCCACCTAGGGCATTACTCTGGCTGGAATTTTCAAGCTAATTTTCTATCCATTACTCCACTTGTTACTACTCAACATATTTTTATGACTTGGCAGCTCTATGTAGAGAAAAGGGTTAAAGGATTTTCAGAAACTTTGGGTTACATATACGTGTCCCAAACAAATAATGTTGTCCTCAGTATCAAGTGCTGTAAGCTTAAGTATCAGAGTTATTGACATTACACTGTACCTAATTCTGTCTCCATGAGTACAGATCCAAAGATTGATTATATCCCAGTGAGATAAGAGAATTATCCCTGATGTACATATGGAGAGAGTTATAAAGCAGTCAATTGACTTGCCCAGGGATTTTCCAGGGATGAGATTTAAGTCCTGAAATGTAAAAATAAATGAGCCCAAACCAATGCATTACTATATACTAGTTTGCAATTGTAAATGCCCCAAGCCAATCAATTAACGTTTAGGAAAAACATGACTATGTCTAATTGATTTGCCTTCTTTTGCTATATTACCCATATAAATCCTGGCTTCTGCACTCAAAAGATTTTATCTGAGAAGTCAATTGTCATGTGCATTCCTCCACCCTCTCAAATATTGATATATCATATCAAGTCTGCTGGGGCAGCCGTAACAAAATACCACAGACCTGAGGGCTCAAACAACAGAGAGTTGTGTCTTCTTACAGTTTTTAAGGCTGGAAGCCCAAGATCAACGTGCTGTCTTCCTGGCTTGCAGGTGACCACCTTTTCCCTGAAAGAGAGAGCAAGAGCTCTAGTGGCTGTTTCTATAAGGGCACTAATCTCACCATGGGTGCCCCACCATTATGATATCATCTAAACCTAATTACCTCCCAAAGGCTCCACCTCCAGCTACCATCACATTTGTGGGTTAGGGCTTCAACATATGAATTGGGGAAATGCAATTTAATCCATAGCATATTTCATTTGATGCTGAAAAATTAAACAGCCTCTTCTGAATAAGCAGGTGAGTAAAATAAAAAGCAGACATAACAATGACAACAAAAGGACTAAATGTTTAGTTAATAGGCATAAATATCTCAACCTCAAAATACATAATTTCCAGTTTTGAAGATAATGGAAATGTTCTTCCAGCTAATGTGATTAAGCATGCTGTGCTTTTAAATAATTTTAAAAAGCAGTTAGTAAGTTGACATATGATGACATTTATTTGGGCAATACACTACTCCCTAAAGAAAAAAAAATAGTAATATTTCCATGTGAGACCCCAACTGATTTTCACAGGTGTGGGTTAGTTTTGTGTGTGTGTGTGTGTGTGTGTGTGTGTGTGTGTGTGTCAAATAGTATTGTTAGATCAGAAAGATGATCAAAGGACCATAAAATGATATTGTTTATTTTGCATGTCCTCAGATCCTGCTTGTGACCCATGCCTCTGCCTGTTTAAAGCAGACTGATTCACCTGCCCCTCCTCTTGGCTCATGCAGAGAAGCTCTGAGCAAACCTGGCTGTTTCTGAACCTCTGTCTGCCTTCCCAGCCTCCCTGCTTGGAAGGGGCCTTGCTTGACCTGCCCTGCACTGAAGTGGTCCCATCTCTTTCTGAAAGTTTGGTTCTACAACCTTCCTTTGGCTTTTTGAACCTGGCTGTGTTCTCTCTCCCTTTCTCATCTCATATTTTAACAATGGCTTCCCTGAGGGTTGTTGACAGATCCTGAGATGCTCTCCTGACACAGAGATGAACCCTGTCTCTAGCTCACAGCTATGAAGAACACAAGTCATCCTCTTGACCTATTATCCAAGTCAACCTCATTCTTCCATAAGAGTAGAGGATTTGGATAGATCCTTGTAGCAAACAATATCTGTCTATGAAGATATATGAGGAATTATTGTCCAGAAAGTATTTTTTCAAGGCCTTACAAGATCTTCAAAGAGAAGCCATATTTCACTTAAAATGTTTACAAGTACACATCACCCAAAATGGTTAAAATGAATCATACTGAGCACATAAATGTCAGAGAAGATGAGGAACACTTGGATCTTCATACTCTGCTGATACAACTATTTTAGAAAACAATTTGAAGTTACCTGATAAAGTGTAAACTATCTTTCACTCATGCCTGAACACGGTCAGTACAAGGTATATACATAAATGCATGCACACAGATCAGCAATGTTAATAATAATCCCAAACTGTAAACAAATCAATTGTGTGGATACATAAATTGGAATAGGTTCATGTAATAGAATACTGTACAGCAATGAAAAGGGAAAGCTAAAAATACAAACTGTAATGCAGATGGATCTTACAAACATTGTGTTGAATAAAAGAACTCAGACACAGAAAGGAACTTAGATTGTTTATTTTATATAAAGCTATAAAACACCAGGAAAATGAACCTAACATATTTAAGATACATGTTTAGTTCATATGTTTTGTTTAGTTTATAAAATTGTTTTGTTTATAAAATTATAAACAAAAGTGAGGGAAGTAATTTCCATAATAGTCAGGTTAGTTGTTTCCTTGGGGGGATGGGGAGGAAGTGATTGGATGACAATCTGAGCATGTCTGGAATGCTGTCCATATTTCACTTCTTCTCCAGGTTGTGGGTACTTCGGTATTCACATTGTCAAATTCACTGAGCTATTGCACAGTCTTTTGTGCTCTTCTGTGGGTGGTGTTATAATTTAAATTTTATTTATTAAAGAATGGTTTATTTCAAAAAGGTTTTTGGAGAAAGGCAGGTTGTTTGTTTGTTTTTTCTCCCTGATTTATAGAGGCTTCTTTAAACAGAATCATTGATTTTACTAGTAAAAATAATGGCCTGTACATTTAAGGATGCCTCCACCTTTTGGAACACTGAACCCTCTTTGCTTTGAGTTGCAAACACATCAGAATGTGTAGGTTTCTGTTTCACCAGCTCTCTGGCCCCCATCTGGATAAGTCACAGGCCTTCAAGGAAGTGGCAGAGGGTTCAAAACAGAAAGGACGTGTCCTATTACCAAGACTGACCCTGTTCCTTATGGCCCTTCATTAAAAAATTGGTTGATAATAGATCTGGAATTCAGTTCATAGTAATGTGCCAACGTCAGTTTCTTAGTTTTGACTAATATACTATGGTAACATCAGATGTTAGCAATGGAAGATGCTGAGTGAGGAACGTATGGGACGTCTCTGTACTCTTTCCAACTTTTCTGTAAATTAAAAATTTTTCCAATATGCAAAGTTTATCATTTTAATAAAAAGGTAGAACTATCACTGATGATACATCAACACCTTATCTCTCCTCCCCGAGAGCTCTCAACAGAGAAGATGGAGAGCACTGGGGAGATACTTTAACCAACGCTTCTTAAGTCCCCATAAGAAGAAACTCCAAGTCTCCTGGAGATAAAAACATGGGTCATTTACTTCTGACGTGTTTCTCCAATTGCCCTCCCTCGTTCAGTTCCCCAGAGGCAAGAAAGATTGAATTGTCCTTCAATTCAGTTTAAAAAATAAAGTTAATATTTTTATCTCCATCTGTTTCATTTCTATATTTACTTTTCCTTTGATTATGCACTTGGAAGTGAATTCTGTTTTACTGGGAAGGGTTTGGCCTCAGTGCAGTAATCCTGTAAGATTGTTAATCTACTTTACTAATCTGATTCCCTAGGCTAATTCCAGTTTTCCAAGATCTGGTCAAAGTCGAAAACGCAGACTGCATATACTCCAATCCAGATTCAAATATAAAACAAATAGGAATAAAAAAAAGATTTCCCGATATTTTATGACTTTGATAATATAATTTGAATTATGTTGTCTTCCAGCTTTGATGGACAGTTTTTTTGTTTTTTTTGTGTGTGTGTGTGGTACACGGGCCTCTCACTGTTGCGGCCTCTCTCGTTGCGGAGCACAGGCTTCGGACGCGCAGGCTCCGGACGCGCAGGCTCAGGGGCCATGGCTCATGGGCTCAGCCACTCCGCGGCATGTGGGATCCTCCTGGACCGGGGCATGAACCCAAGTCCCCTGCATTGGCAGGTGGACTCTCAGCCACTGTGCCACCAGGGAAGCCCTGATAGACAGTTCTCTTGATTGGCTTTCATGATTAGTTGATAGACAGGTAGACTGATTGATAGATTATATACAGCATTTCTCTTGCAAACACAGTATTTAAGAGAGTTCACAGTTAAGGAAAATAAGATAGTTTTATGATGAACTTTTGAAAGACTGTATGTGTGTTTGCTTGCAGTATTTACAGTAATGCTAGCACACTAAATAATGCTTTATAAAAGATATTCTATACATCTTATAAAGCTATTTGTATGTGCTATACTATTAATGTCCATGAAGCATTTTCTCCTTAAATTTCTTTTAGCCAATCCATTCCCTGAAATTTCAATGGAATGATTGTAAATTCATTTTGGTTTGTTGAAATTGAAACAGCAAATTAGAGACATTTCTCTTTGCTTGGCTGGCCATCTAAATGTTCGATGGATTTTTATTTTACTTCTGAATGTTCCATTTGCTCCTCCCATCCATGCATCCTGGACTTATACCTGTAACTTCATTTGCCTTTTTGCTGTTTCTCCAAGTCCTGCTGGGGAAATTGTGTCTGAGTTGCTCTACCTACAAAGATGTCATTTCTTGCTTCCCACAGAATTTAGAATTCAGGACTAAGCTTATTTTTTTCAAGGCTTGGAGGTAGAATAGATTGGTAAACAGACAGACAGATAAATAAATGGATGAATAGATGGATAAATAGATTTAAAATCTCCGGGCTTTCTCTGCATCCTTGTTGATTACTAACTTCTATTTCATTCATTTTTTTTTCTGATTAACAACAACAAAAATGACTAAACATTTATATATAATGGAACAGAAGGGACATATTTGACAAATAGTGATTCATACAGAAAAAAATTAACGTGTATTCACAGGCCATACAAGGAAAACTGTGGAATGGCAGGGATGGTTGCCCTGATTTGTCAGACTTAGCTTTTCATGAGTTTGTGATCCAGGTAATACTAAAGTAACTTAGGCAAACACACCACCCTGAAACCAAGCACAAGGAACACGTGTTTCCCTAACTGGGAAAGTATGGTTGCCAAGACCCAGCAAATATGGCCACCAATGTGATGCTAAACAATGTATCTACTTTCCTAAAGGAGAAATCATCTCAATAATTACGAGATTTTTTAAGTCCATGACACTGATTTTCAAAGATTTGCTCCTTCCTTTACTTTTGTTCATTTTATTTCAATTTTGCTACACACTAATAGAATTCCTCAAGGAAACAGACTAGTTCTTTGGAAGCCCACTGTGACCTTAGGAATCCAGGCATGGGAGTCCTCCATCCCAGCCTGGTGGAATCCAGCTTACTCTCGCTGTTTAAACAGATGCCTGGATTGCTGAAATGTGGTCCGGAGGAGAAGAGGTTGTCAGACCCTGTCACGTAGCAGGCACGTGACGACTCTCCACGTCCCATGTGAAAGCCAGGGTTCAAGGTGATGGACAACGGTGCCCTTGTCTCACCATCTGCCCTGCCCCCCTTACCAGGATATATCATCACACGCTTCTCTGTTTTTACTTTCACGACCCCAAGTGTGATCCCTTCTCCTGCTCCCAAAGAGGCTTATTTCTCACTGTATCCCTCTAGTGTCTGAGCCTTGCACTTACCAACTATGTTTTGAATTGTCTTCCCCGTTCAAATCTTGGCAAAGGCACAATACCCTGGATGGGAATTTCTCCTTCAGGTTGGTTGTGTTGAAAATCACCTCAAATCCCCATCACTGGAAAAACACCAAATCTGTCCAGCCCACCCTGCATCCCCACAAAATGTGCAGGGAATGGGGTAAGATGGAAAGGTAGGCTGAATTCATGTATTTGGCAAAATATTTATCCCTTAGAGCATTCTTTGAGGAACTGTGGAAGACATGCCTTTTCATAGCGTCCTCATTTTATTTCACTGTTTCCGCCTAATTGCCAACAATATTGGTAATTTCATAGGCACATTATTAAATACTTTGAACTTAGTGGGATACAAAAATAAGTGCCTTTATTTACTTCCAACCACTGCCTTCAACATGCTCTCTTCTACCTCCTTTTTCTACCACCTTATGACTTCTTGGGCATAATAATATCACATCAGTCATTTCGTCCCTTTCACATATGAATGAGTCCTGTCAAGTCTAAATCACACGTCATTCTCACCTCCAGTTCAAAGTCTCCCTCCTCTCCTTACACAACCCCCCACACTGCCCCCCAGGTCTAGCCAGTGGCTCACAGATCTACGTGGGCAGGAACACAGGTAGCCTGTTCTTTTCTTCATCCACCTCTTTGTTTCTTTCTCTTATGGCTCATTCAGGGTTGAGGAGGGAAAGAAACATTGGCTGAAAAGGGTCAAATATTTGTTAAGTTTGTCTATTGTCTTAATTGCTTCTGCTGTTGCAGCTGTCTCCTGGCTAACACTGGTTTGCTATTGACTCTCACTGGCAGGTGTTAGGTGCTGACAACTTCAGCGCATGCAGCTTCCTGACATCTTAAGCTGGTCCTCACAGTTCCTGCCTGGGGAACAGCCCACAGACTGACTCTCAGTGGGTCGGCTGCCCTCTTGGTGGGACGCCTTGAAGACAGCTCTAGTTTATCAACTTCCACGGCATCTACTCAGCCAAAAGGTGGGATACAGATTGATGAATCCCTTACCTTACATCTCAGGCTGTTCCCAGCCTCTTGCCTTCAAAATTTTCATAGAGAAGAAGCTGGTTCAATTACCTACTCAAATTGTAGGAGACGTGTGTCCTACTTTTCTAAGAATTTTCTCAATGTGCTCTAGTTCAGGGACAGGGACAGCTCACAAGTGTCAAAGCTCAGCAAGTATCCAACCGTGGAGACAGAAAATGCTCTTCCTCATACCCACCACAAGGTGCACCCACCATGCTGCTGAGTGCTTGTCCAGAGCCCCCCTCAACTAACCTGGCTGGGATGGGCAAGCCCTCTTCTTACCAGGGTGATAATTCACTTTTTTGTGAATCCTCCACCTCAGAGAACTGCTCTAGAGACCTGGTAGTCTCTGTTATTGCATGGGAGAAAGATGCAGGTCACAGTGGGTGAGGGTTGCAGGCCGGGCTAGACTGCTATCTCTTCAGTTCTCTGGAGGGGATTTCTCCATGTTCAATGCTGTTGTCTCCACATGGCGCAGACACGTCACAGCTGCAGCTTTCAGCTTGGGGATTTCAGACAAAATTCTGAGACAAGAAAGGTAGCATTTGGGGTCCTGAACCCCTGCCTATTGTAAAGCACTTATGGAACTTGATTAGCAGTTTCTTGACCCATTCTACAGACATTGAAAATGAGATCTGAAGATCGTGAAAGACTTGATCAAATGACTAAGATAGGCATTGTAGTTTATGAAATCATTTTTTAAAGTTAAGTGCAACGTTTAAACCATTTGTTTCCTTAGTCAAAAAGTCTGTGCAAATGTAATTCACTTGACCTCCATGTATGTGTATATATACATGGTTGAAAGTAAAAAATAGCACATAAGATGGTAGGTGCTTTGCAGAACACATAATTAAATACCATTCCTGTATAAGTTTTTTTTAATCCATAAGATTAATCACAAATAAGGACAATTAATGATTTTTTTTAATATTTCAGGTTTATTTTCAGAGTTCTTCCTTATAAAACTTCAATAAACTTAACTTCAATGATATTGTAGTATTTCAATATTAATAAAAATAAAATTCCTAAGAATAATACTGAAAGAATCAACATAAAACTTTCGAAGCTGCTATGAGCTCATTGAGATCATAGTATGATAACAACTTTCATTGATGGTTTAAAAAGTAAGCAAAAAATTATCTCATAATTCCTTAAAGATTGCATCTGAAGCTTTAGTTGTGTTTGCTTTCCATCACCCGTTTGATGAATTCAACTCACCAGAGTCCTGCAGAAGCCAGCAAAGAGCAGAAGTAAACTATATTTATGGTCACTGTTGTTAAAGCTGGAAGGTTAATAGTTGAATTGTGTCCATAAGATAAAACAAGCAAGAGTGTCTGAGAAAAAAGGGCCAGAGGTGAGTGCTGGTAGCCCTCATAGGAGTCAGACATGGGCAAAGTGAGGACCAGCCACTTACAGCAAGCGGGAGTATGGTGGGCTTACATCCTTACATCGTAAGGCATCAGTATTTAAATCTGTGATCTACATTCTGCTAGTTAGTATTTGCATGAGGAGAGCTGGGAGAGGACAGACAAGTGCAGAAATTATAACATGCTTATCTCCTATTCTCCTTTTCATCTATTTAAGTATTTCCTGTTGCTTTTGTCCATATACTTGTTGAAAGACATTTATTAGTGGATTTCTTCAGTTATATTTCTATTTGTCTCATCAAGCTCTATCTTAGAGATCTACAATGTGAAGACAATGTGATGTGCACAGCAGTGAATGCAGCCTCCTTTTCTGAGCAAGTTCTTACTTCTTCTGGTGATATTTTCTTCCTTTCAACACTGCCTTGTCCTTTGGCACTTGGAACCAGTGTATAATTGAGAATCCCCAGAAAGTTCTCACGATACAGGACTACCAGGATACCGGGTTTTTTTTTTGTTTTTTTTTTCTTGCGTTATGCGGGCCTCTCACTGTTGTGGCCCCCCCCCCATTTGCGGAGCACAGGCTCCGGACGCGCAGGCCCAGCGGCCATGGCTCACGGGCCCAGCCGCTCCGCGGCACGTGGGATCCTCCCGAAACGGGGCACGAACCCGCGTCTCCTGCATCGGCAGGCGGACTCTCAAGCACTGCGCCACCAGGGAAGCCCCGGGGTTATTTTTTTTTTCTACTCCTACATGCAGGTGGTGGTCACGGGAGTTTCCATCTCTAACAATGCACAGTGCAAATGCCACTCCAGCTTGCTTTTATTATCCCTTGTTTTCCATCCTATCCAGTCTTCATTGATCTATGAAAGATGGGAAGAAAGTCTTCAGAAGAGTACCATTCTCTTCTCTGAATGTGGAGACCAAAGCAGTGCTCAGTTTTTGAGGTTAACAGACCCTACATCTCTGAATTTGGGGAGTGATGTAAGAAAACACACAATATCTTCCTACATTTTCCTCCAAAGGTCTGTACCAAGAAGCAAAGACAGAGTTCACCCTGAGCAGAAGGATGGGCAGGGAGAGAGCTTCACAATACTCATCCCTTTGTCTCCTAATTAATATCATTTTTGTTTGATTCTAGCTTTAGAGCTTTAGGGGTTTTGTCATTTTATGTTTTCAGTGTGAAAAATTCTTGCCTTTCTTTTTAGCTCTATGATATTTTCTCAAGAATATTGGTGTAGGTATGTTGCAAGCTGCCAGTGAGATATCATGACTCTAATGTCCAAATGTGAGGGTATGAGTGATCTTCTTTTCATTACAAATTAATAATGAGACATTATTTTATAAAGTTAGAAAATGTACTGAAATTTCATAGAAAATATTTCAAATATTGATGCGCAATGAATGATCTTTCCTTCAAAAACTATCACGACACCTCTAGGAAACTAATAAAAATTTCTGCATACCTTCTGGGCCCATAATCTCTTAATAAATACTAATTTGAAGCTAATGTGATGAATTCAGGACTAATTGGAAGGATACATATTATTAATGCCAGACATTCACCCTAGCCTCACAGTCCAACAGGGTTCATTTCTGAGATGAGAAAATTAAAGATTAATTTCTATGGCAGAGAAATGCCCAGTGAGAAGGTATAATCTATTTATATAGTGCACCATTCCCTTTAGTCTAAAAGGCATATAGATTAATAGCTAATGCATTCAAGCTTAGACCAAAAAGACAAGTAACTAATTGCACCTTTTTCAATAACTCAGTGGTATTCCATTATTTCTCCTGGGCTAAATTCCGCCAGCGGTAAAACACAGACCTGTTAGTCCCCTTCTTAGCCAAGGAAATCACAGAGATTAGTGATTTTGGAAGTTCCTATCTAAATGATATAGAAAATTTATTGCTACTTCCTTTGGTCCAGCCCTTTGACTGATGGGATGAACAGAATATTTATGTTCAATGGTACAGGATTGACATGAGCACTCAATGGGCCTTTTAAGATAATTCATAAAGTACTTAAGAGGTGAACTAAATTTATTCTAATGAGACGGAATAATTGGATAAACAGTGTATTAGGGTTCTCCAGATAGACAGACCCAATAGAACATATATCTTCATATATATGAGGAGATTTATTATAGGAACTGGGTCACACAATTCTGGAAGCCAAGAAGTCCCACGGTCTGCCATCTGCAAGCTGAAGAACCAGAAAAGCTGGTGGTGTCATTCAATCAAGTCCAAAGACTAGTGAACTGGGTGGCCAATGATGTAAGTAAGTCCCAGTTTAAGTCTAAAGGCCCAAGAACCAGGATCACCTAAGTCTAAAGGCAGAAGAAGATGGGTGTCCCAACTCAAGTGGAGAGCACATTCTTCCTTCCTTTGCTTTTTTGTCCTACTCAGCTCAGAGCATTAGCTGATGCTCACTTGCGTTAATGAGGGTGATCTTTTTTACTTAGTCTCCCACCACAAATGCTAATCTCCTCCAGAAACAACCTCAGACACGTCCAGAAATAATGCTTTACCCACCGTCTGGACATCAATTAGCCCAGTCAGGTTGACACATAAAATTAACCATCACAAATAGTAATTCCCCTTTTCTAGTAAATATAAAATTAAAGTTGAGGCTTCAAAATGACTTTGAAATGCTTGAGATGGGAAACTGGAGGAGGCCATGCTGACAACCACTCTTTATCTCACTTAAACCTCACTATTTTGGACTTTCGAAGGAAGGAAATAAAAATATTCCTGGTTGATCCAATAATTTATTGAAAGTCAAAACAGAATGGATGCCTATCAAAGAAAGAAGTATTAATCCTTTTATTCACTCCTAAATCACTTATTCATTCACCCAGCTAGTATTATCTGCTAAGTATTGGGGATAAAAGATTATAAAATATATTTTACCCTTAATTGTCATTTTTTCTAAATAACAGATGCAATATCATATTTGTGAATAAGTGTTGTATGTACTTAGAGACAATAATAGTACTTAGTTTACAACAGAATTCTGAGATCTGAAATCCTGGTTACTTTGTACATTTGCACATTTTGAGTTCTGTTGTCTCATCTATGCTTCAGGCCACAGGTATGAATGCCATAGACAATTGAGTGAATTTCTGTTCATTAAACTTTTCCCAGGAGTTACTTGGAAAACTCTAGCCATTTCATGAATTCCATATCTCCCTGTTAAAAAAACATTGTTTATTTCAAGAAGGAAATATTATCATGTAACATCCCTCCACTCTGGCAAAAATAAAGAAATAAACAAAAGACAAACTAGTTTGATAAAGATGATGTGGTACATATGTACAATGGAATATTACCCAGCCATAAAAAGGAATGAAATTGGGTCATTTGTAGAGACGTGGATGGACCTAGAGACTGTCATATAGAGTGAAGTAAGTCAGAAAGAGAAAAACAATTATCATATATTAACGCATATATGTGGAATCTAGAAAAATGGTACAGATGAACAAGCTTGCAAGGCAGAAATAGAAACACAGATGTAGAGAACAAACATATGGACACCAAGCAGGGAAAGCAGGGGGTGGGGGGGTGGGGGGGATGAATTGGGAGATTGGGATTGACATGTAGTCACTAATATGTATAAAATAGGTAACTAATAAGAACCTGCTGTATAAAAAAATAAATAAAATAAAATTCAAAAAGAAAAAAAAACCTAGTTTAACAGCTTCTCATTCCTATATTCATTCCACCTTCCAAATGCCAGGCAGGCTCAGACACTGCCAGTGCAGGGGCTGAGGAGGTGAGTTGTCCAGGCTGGACATGAGCTCTTCTATTTCAATGGTGTGACCTGGGACAAGTTCCTCGGCCTTTATGTGCCTCCGTTACATCACATATGAGATGGTGATAATGTTTGCCACACAGGGTTGCTGTGAGTCAGATCAGCTAGTTCTCATAGAGTGTTTAGAACAGTGCTTGGTATATAGAGAGAGATAGTCAAGTATTATCTCCTAGTAGTAGAACCAGGGCCAATACTATACCAGATAACCAGACAAAGCCTGGATAGAAATTAAGACGAGAGATATATAAAACAAATAAATAAAGCATGTTGTGTGTGAGTCAGTGCTATAGGCAAGGGAAGGGGCTGGAGAAAGAACAGCTATCAGATTACACATTTGGTGTGGCTGTGCCTCTTCCAGTTTCTCCAGCCCCATCTTTTCCTCATAGTCTACACTGTATTCCCACTGATCTCCTTTCAGTGTCTGGCAGACAGCCATGTTCCTATGCAAAATATAGCCTTTGTACCTCTGTCCCTTGTTTGGAATAGCTGCTCCCTCACTCCCCAGATGAGTTGATCAGGCACAATCTTCTGGTCTCTGCTCAAGGTCACTCATCTTGGTGGCCTTCCTGACCTCATGTGTTACATCAGAGTCCCCAGTTCTGCTTTCTCACATCACTGTGTACTTGTCCATCACTGTATTAATCAAATTTGGAATCATAAATTGATTTGTGATGTTAACTTAATATCATCCTCCACATGATATTATTAATATATTTAGGCAGAGATTCTCTGAGATTCCTCGCAGTAAGTACTCATGAAATATTTGTAAGAATGACTGACACTGCCTTCAAAGTCAGGATCAAAATCCAGCTTCAGAAATGTCTTCCTGACCTTCCAGTGAGGTTTGATCCTTTCTAACACTGAAACCCAATAGCACTGCCTATGACTTCTGTAATAAGTATCTGTGGAAAGGGATTTTCTGCCATGCAAGTCTATAAGCAACCCAAGAAGGGGGTCCATTTATTTTTTTATATTGTTTTAGTTTCTTTTCAGCCAACCCAATTAGCAGCTTACTCATGGCTTTCTGACTAGATAGCACTATGGGAGCATCACATGACAGACAAAAATAGTGCTTATGTGAATCCCCGACTCCCTTACAGTTAAAAAGAAAGTAGTGTGCAGGTATACTGCAATGATTTTATTAAAATGTTGTTTAAGGGAGTTTGTAATTTAGAAATTGTCTTGAACATCCTGGAAGTTCTCTAAAAAGGGCTTGTGTTCAGGATACCTCAGTAACATAATTACTGTTGCATGAAACCGAAATTCATAACTCCTATGACCCCAGCACCAGCAACCTACTGGGTGGCATGGAGGTACCAATCTTAGCTTACTCCTCCACAGAATGTCTGGTCCTGCCCAAGGTCAGCACACTTACCAAACCCTCACCCTGTTTACAAATAAATCTCTTAGCTTTTTTTTTTACTTACTACTTATACCTAAGTTCTCTTTCCTTTCCTTTTCACATGAATAAGGCACAGAGGCGCACTAAGGTGAAAGGAAATTACTTGTCACTTATAGAATAGCAATACAATCTAGTTTCTTCCAAGAAGCTCAAAGCTTTGTATGAAATCAATTACCAACAGGTATTGGTTTCATAGGTGTGTTAGCACAGTGTTAGGAAAAATTAAAAAAAAAAATTCTGTGGGTTTACTGTTAAGGCAAACAGAGAAAGTCACAATTTATAGATGGTTCTCTGAATCTAAATTGAGGTTTGGGGGTGAAGCAAAGAAAATGATTCCATGGGGGCTTTAAGTTATTTTCATGTAATTTACCATGTATGACTCTTACTTAGAGTCATTACCTCCAGTCCTACTCTTGCTCTGACACAATGGAAACTACCAACTACTTTTCTGATGTTTGAAATAAGCGCCATTTCTGAAGATGCTGGAAGGACAGAGAATTGCCCTACTCTGTACAGTGCGAACTCCCATCCTTCCTGGAGCACTGGGGCTCCAGGGTTACTACTGGTCTCAAGTTAATGTTGATGGTGGCCTTGACAGAAAAGAACAACATTTGTTACAGTCTTCATAGATGTCAGGTGCTTCAAACTTCAGCACAACATCTAACTTTTACAAAACTCTTGTGAGATGACGGATATCAACAAGAAGTTACAAAATCCATCTAAGGTCACACCTGTAGTTGAGTAACCAGGTCTGGAATCAAATCTTAACTTACATCCCACTATGAAATACTTGCTCATTCTGCCCTACAGCATTGTCTTTGCTTGTCTGAGTAGGCAATGCACCTGCATGACACAAAATCCAAGAAGTATAATAAGGTATAGAAAAAAAAAATCTGTCTTCTTCTATGGCCCTGTTCACCCAGTTCCCTCCCCAGAGTTAAACACTATTAACCAGTAGATTTTATATCTTACAGATACAAATCATGCAGGTATATTTACAAACATATTGACATACGTAGTTTTTTTTTCCCCAAAAAAATGTGGTAAATCCAAAACATGACTCTTTTCCAAAATATCTTAGAGTTCAAGTCCATATATCAACATGTATGAAGCTTTCTCATTGTTAATGTCAGGAAAGCATTTCATTATAAAGATAGACCATGATTTTTTTAGCTAGGTTCTACGAATTTCCATGTGTTTCCAACTTTCCTTCCTCTCCTTTGGGTAAAAACACAAAGAATTGCCTTTAAAACTTACTATTATGATGTGGTTGGAGGATAGAAGAGAAGGGGGACATAGAATAAGGGAGTTGTTATTACCACTCATGACCTCCTAAACTGATACAAATAGAAGGCTTTGGAAAAGGTATTGTAATTATTTTTTTTATTGGAGTATAATTGCTTTACAATGTTGTGTTAGTTTCTGCTGTATGATGAAAATAATCAGCTATATGTATACCTAAATCCCCTCCCTCTTGGACCTCCCTCCCACCCTTCTTATCACACCCACCTAGGTCATCACAGAACACACAGCTGAGCTTCCTGTGCTTTATAGCGTGTTCCCACTAGCTATCTATTTTAGGCACGGTGGTGTATATATGTCAATCCTAATCTCCCAATTCATCCCACCCTCGCCTCCCCTCTCCATGTCCACATGTCCACTCTCTATGTCTATGTCTCTATTCCTGCCCTGCAAATAGGTCCATCCACACAATCTTTCTAGATTCCACATATATGCGTTAATATATGATTTTTTTTCTCTTTCTGGCTTACTTCACTCTGTATGACAGACTCTAGGTCTATTCACATCTCTACAAATGATGCCATTTCATTCCTTTTTATGGCTGAGTAATGTTCCATTGCATATATGTACCACATCTTTATCCATTCATCTGTCATTGGACATTTAGGTGGTTTCCATGTCCTGGCTATTGTAAATAGTGCTGCAATGAACACTGGGGTACATGTGTCCTTTTGAATTATGGTTTTCTCAGGGTATATGCCCAGTAGTGGGATTACTGGGTCATATGGTAGTTCTATTTTTAGTTTTTTAAGGAATATCCATACTGTTCCCCACAGTAGCTGTATAAATTTACATTCCCACCAATAGTGCAAAAGGGTTCCCTTTTCTCCACACCCTCTCCAGAATTTATTGTTTGTAGATATTTTGATGATGGCCATTCTGACCGGTGTGAGGTGATACCTCACTGTAGTTTTGATTTAAATTTCTCTAGTAATTAGTGACGTTGAGCATCTTTTCATGTGCATCTTGGTCATATGTATGTCTTCTTGGTGAAATGTCTATTTGGGTCTTCTGCACATTTTTTAATTGGGTTGTTTGTTTTTTGATATTGAGTTCCATGAGCTGTTTGTATATTTTGGAGATTAATCCTTCATCTGTGGCTTCATTTGCAAATATTTTCTCCCACTCTGAGGGTTGTGTTTTTGTCTTGTTTATGGCTTCCTTTGCTGTGCACAAGTTTTTAAGTTTCATTAGGCCTCATTTGTTTATTTTTGTTTTTATTTCTATTACTCTAGGAGGCGGGTCAAAAAAGATCTTGCTGTGGTTTATGTCAAAGAGTGTTTTTCCTATGTTTTCCTCTAAGAGTTTTATATTGTCTGGTCTTATATTTAGGTCTTTAATCCATTTTGAATTTTTGTGTGTGTGTATGGTGTTAGGGAGTGTTCTAATTTCATTATTTTACAGGTAGCTGTCCACTTTTCCCAGCACCACTTATTGAAGAGACTGTCTTTCCTCCATTGTATGTTCTTGCCTGCCTCCTTTGTCATAAATTAGGTGACCATATGTGCATGGGTTTATCTCTGGGCTTTCTATCCTGTACCACTGATCTATATTTCTGTTTTTGTGCCAGTACCAAACTGTTTTGATTACTGTAGCTTTGTAGTATAGTTTGAAGTCAGGGAGCCTGATTCCTCCAGCTCTGTTTTTGGTTCTCAAGAATGCTTTGGCTATTTGGGCTCTTTTGTGTTTCCATACAAATTGTAAAATTTTTTTGTTCTAATTCTGTAGAGAATGCCATTGGTAATTTGATAGGGATTGCATTGAATCTGTAGCTTGTTTTGTGTAGTATAGTCATTTTCACAACATTGATTCTTCCAATCCAAGAACATGGTATATTTCTCCATCTGTTTATGTCATCTTTGATTTATTTCATTAGTGTTCTATAGTTTTCTGAGTACAGGTCTTTTACCTCCTTAAGTAGGTTTATTCCTAGGTATTTTATTCTTTTTGTTGCAATGGTAAATGGGATTGTTTTCTTAATTTTTCTTTCTGATTTTTCATTGTTAGTGTATAGGAATACAAGAGATTTCTGTGCATTAATTTTGTACCTTGCTACTTTAACAAATTCATTGATTAGCTCTAGCAGTTTTCTAATAGCATCTTTAGGATTCTCTATGTATAGTACCATGTCATCTGCAAACAGTGACAGTTTTACTTCTTCTTTTCCAATTTGTATGTCTTTTATTTCTTTTTCTTCTCTAATTGCTGTGGCTAAAACTTCCAAAACTGTGCTGAATAATAGCAGTGAGAGTGGCAACCTCATCTTGTTCCTGATCTTGGAGGAAATGGTTTCAGTTTTCCACCATTGAGGACGATGTTGGCTGTGGGTTTGTCATATATGGCCTTTATTATGTTGAGGTAGGTTCCCTCTATGCCTACTTTCTGGAGAGTTTTTGTCATAAATGGGTGTTGAATTTTGTCAAAACATTTTTCTGAATCTCTTGAGATGATCACATGGTTTTTATTCCTTAATTTGTTAATATGGTTATCACATTGATTGATTTGCATATATTAAAGAATCCTTGCATTCCTGGGTTAGATCCCACCTGATCATGGTGTATGATCCTTTTAATGTGTTGTTGGATTCTGTTTGCTAATATTTTTCATCTACGTTCACAGTGATATTGATCTGTAATTTTCTTTTTTTATAATATCTTTGTCTGGTTATGATATCAGGGTGATGGTGGCCTCATAGAATGAATTTGGGAGTGTTCCTCCCTCTATCCTTCTCAAACTCTTCCAAAAAAAAATAAATGACATTGTAATCAAATAATTATTTTCTCACATGCAGGATTAATATCTCACATGCACATGTTAAAATGAGAACTTATATCAAGAATAAACAGTCAACAGGTCTATAGCATCTCAAAACTCAGGCAGCTCACCCACAGCAGAGATGCCTACTATTCTTCAGTGTTTCAAGCAAACAACATCCAATTCCCAAAGCTCCATTCATACAAAAAATGTGAGCTTTTCCCCTAAATACCATCTTCTCTTGAGATTAAAATAAAACACCATATCTCCATTAGTGTTAAAATTGTCCCCATGGAAGCATGGCTTTATCAGCTATAAGGTCACTAAATTTATCCCAATTGCATTCAACTCTTCCTTGCTTTAAAACACATGTTCCACAAAACTTCAAAATGTATTTTCATAATTATTTAATAGTACTCCAATTTAGAGATTTTTCCCATACATAACTTTTCTGTTGATAAAAGTGGTTTTTCAAATTTTTATTATTCATTTAAGTTTTATCATTTTTAAAAATATTTACATATAGTGGACATAAAATCATCAATGATATCCAGATGAGCATTATTTAAAAAACTGATTAATCAGAAGAAGCATCTGCATTCTGAGAAATGTGGTATGGTGAAGGGGAATAAATGGTATTAATAAAGTAAGTTTGAAAAGAAAGAGGCAGAATAATTTAGGTGGCACCTGCCTAAAATTTGTTCTTTTATTCAAGACACAGCCTGTTGTTTTTTTTTTAATCTATCTGAGTCAGTCATGATTAATTTGCAAGAAACTTTTACACAACATGTTTGCTTTTAAAGAAAATTATACCATCCAAATTTCAGGATTTCACCCACTAAGACAATACCAGTCAAGAAAGGAAATAGACATATTACAGCATTGTTAGGGGTATCTGTGTAATTAAGATGGAAAGTCTGTGTGGTTTAAACTCTCAGGAGGTGAGGGCTAGAGAGAGAAAGAAATGGAGATGGAGGTGGGGATGGAGATGGGATGGAGATGGAGATGGGGATGGAGATGGAGATTGATAGAGAGAGGGAGATGGGGAGAGGAAAAGACCAAGTAAGGAAATCATTCCATTAAATTGGTTATCCACTTACTACTTGTGTTTATTTTGTAATGAATGGGGAGCACTCAATTACTTAGACTTATCCTAGTCTTTAAAAGACAGTCACTCTAGTGAGTTCTGTGTTTTTCCTTGGATATACCCACCATCATACAGTAAAGTATGGCATATGGCTCTCAAATGACTGTTCTTGCTTAGCATAATATCTGTGCATAAATACTGCCTGACGTTGCTGACCAGTAGGACAAGTTAATCCTAGAAGCAGACTTCAGTGTATTCAGCTGTAGCCACAGCACTATAATTATTTACTGTACAGGAGTTAATTAGAAGATCAGCTGAGAAAGTAAAGGTATAGGAAAATATCAAGCACATTTCACCAACGAACAAGAAAATAATCTTTTTGTTTCTGGATTGCTGGTGGTTATTGTGTTTTGTATACACATCATTTCTTTCAAAGCCAGCAAAAGAACACTGCCCTGAAGATATAACATTGCAGAGATGTAGCTAACATAATTTTTGTGTCACCGAATTTAACTCAAAAGGATGAGGTAAGTATATTCATAGAGTTTAAACCAATCAAATCACAAAGCCAATTTCTGCATTCATTTTCCAGCTAACTTAATTATACAGCCCCAAGCTCTGACTTCTTATCAATTACCCAAGCTGTAAAACCGTGAGCCCAATTCTGCAATGTATTAATCAACACATCTGATGTACAGAAGCAGACTTTATTGTGGTCTCTGGGCTGAAAATCAAACCAGTAACCACTGTTGATTTAACCATACTCAGCTTAAAGAAACATTAATATATGTATTACATAAATTTTAAAAGTTGCACTGGCTTACCAGATGGGACAGCAAAATAGTTAAGAAGTGAGGAAAATAAAATGTGCTAATGAGACAATGAGCTAATGTGCTGAGTAAGACCATTTTTAAAAACAAAAGCAAAAAGTCAAATAGGAGAGGTTTCAAGCAGAAGTAAAGAGCTGTTTGAATGTGGTAAAGAAGATGCAAAACCACAGTGGGCAATTAGGAACCTTCACAAGAAAGACTGCATGAGGCCGGCTCCACTGCCCCTGCCCCAGGTGGTTTCTGTGCATTTGGTGGTAACACGTAGTCAGACTAAAGGTCACAAGCTGATCCAGTGCCAAATTTCCATGTCATCTCATTGGGGGACTTTCCCCCCAAATAATTCAACAACGACATTTTCGTCTTGGATGACAACTCTATTTCAGGCAAGTTAAAAAATGTAGAGAGGACGAGGGGAAGATGGCGGAGGAGTAAGACGCGGAGATCACCTTCCTCCCCACAGATACAACAGAAATACATCTACACGTGGAACAACTCCTACAGAACACCTACTGAACGCTGGCAGAAGACCTCAGACCTCCCAAAAGGCAAGAAACCCCCCACGTATCTGGGCAGGGCAAAAGAAAAAAGAATAAACAGAGAGAAAAGGATAGGGACGGGACCTGCACCAGTGGGAGGGAGCCGTGAAGGAGGAAAGGTTTCCACACACTAGGAGCCCCTTCGCTGGCGGAGACTGCGGGTTGCTGGGGGGAAGCTTTGGAGCCGCGGAGGAGAGCGCAGCCACAGGGGCGCGGAGGGCAAAGCGGGGAGATTCCTGCACAGAGGATCGGGGCCGACCGGCGCTCACCAGCCCGAGAGGCTTGTCTGCTCACCCGCAGGAGCAGGCGGGGCTGGGAGCTGAGGCTCGGGCTTCGGACAGAGCGCAGGGAGAGGACTGAGGTTGGCTCTGTGAACACAGCCTGCAGGGGGTCAGTGCACCACGGCTAGCCGGGAGGGAGTCCAGGGAAAAGTCTGGACCTGCCGAAGAGGCAAGAGACTTTTTCTTCCCTCTTTGTTTCCTGGTGCACGAGGACAGGGGATTAAAAGAGCTGCTTAAAGGAGCTCCAGAGACTGGCACGAGCCACAGCTAACAGCACAGACCCCAGAGATGGGCATGAGACGCTAAGGCTGCTGCTGCTGCCACCAAGAAGCCTGTGTGCGAGCGCAGGTTACTATCCACACCCCCTTTACGGGGAGCCTGTGCAGCCCGCCACTGCCAGGGTCCCGGGATCCAGGGACAACTTCCCCAGGAGAACACTCCATGCGCCTCAGGCTGGTGCAAGGTCATGCCGGCCTCTGCCGCCACAGGCTCACCCTGCACTCCGTACCCCTCCCTCCCCCCGGCCTGAGTGAGCCAGAGCCCCCGAATCAGCTGCTCCTATAACCCTGTCCTGTCTGAGCAAAGAACAGACGCCCTCCAGCAACCTACACGCAGAGGCGGGGCCAAATCCAAAGCTGAACCCCAGGAGCTGTGCGAACAAAGAAGAGAAAGGGAAATCTCTCCTAGCAGGCTCAGAAGCAGTGGATTAAAGCTCCACAAACAACTTGATGTACCCTGCAACTGTGGAATACCTGAATACACAACGAATCATCCCAAATTGAGGAGGTGGACTTTGAGAGCAAGATTTATTATTTTTTCCTCTTTTCCTCTTTTTGTGAGTGTATGTGTATGTTTCTGTGTGAGATTTTGTCTGTATAGCTTTGCTTCCACAACTTGTCCTAGGGTTCAATCTGTCTGTTTCTTTGTTGTTGTTGTTTGTTTCTTTCTTTCTTTTTCAAAAAAAATTTTTTTCTTAATAATTATTTTTTTTAATAATTTTTATTTTATTTTATCTTACTTTATTTTACCTTCTTTCTTTCTTTCTTTCCTTCCTTCCTTCTTCCCTCCCTCCCTCCTTCCCTCCTTTCTTTCTTTCTTTCTTTCTTTCTTTCTTTCTTTCTTTCTTTCTACTTTCTCTCCCTTTTATTCTGAACCATGTGGAGGAAAGGCTATTGGTGCTACGGCCAGGAGTCAGTGCTGTGCCTCTGAGGTGGGAGAGCCAACTTCAGGATACTGGTCCACAAGAGACCTCCCAGCTCCACATAATATCAAATGGCAAAAATCTCCCAGAGATCTTCATCTCAACACCAGCACCTAGCTTCACTCAACAACCAGCAAGCTACAGTGCTGGACACCTTATGCCAAACAACTAGGAAGACAGGAACACAACCCCACCCTTTAGCAGAGAGGCTGCTTAAAATCATAAAAAGTCCACAGACACCCCAAAACACATGAACAGATGTCATGTGTTTCCTCTGCCCACCAGAGAGACAAGATCCAGCCTCATCCACCAGAAGACAGGCACTAGTCCCCTCCACCAGGAAGCCTACACAACCTACTGAACAAACCTTAGCCACTGGGGACAGATACCAAAAACAACGGGAACTACGAACCTGCAGCCTGCGAAAAGGAGACCCCAAACACAGTAAGATAAGCAAAATGAGAAGACAGAAAAACACACAGCAGTTGAAGGAGCAAGATAAAAACCCACCAAACCTAGCAAATGAAGAGGAAATAGGCAGTCTACCTGAAAAAGAATTCAGAATAATGATAGTAAATATGATCCAAAATCTTGGAAATAGAATAGACCAAATGCAAGAAACATTTAACAAGGACCTAGAAGAACTAAAGATGAAACAAGCAATGATGAACAGCACAATAAATGAAATTAAAAATACCCTAGATGGGATCAATAGCAGAATAACTGAGGCAGAAGAACGGATAAGTGACCTGGAAGATAAAATAGTGGAAATAACCACTGAAGAGCAGAATAAAGAAAAAAGAATGAAAAGAACTGAGGACAGTCTCAGAGACCTCTGGGACAACATTAGATGCACCAACATTCGAATTATAGGGGTTCCAGAAGAAGAAGAGAAGAAGAAAGGGACTGAGAAAATATTTGAAGAGATTATAGTTGAAAACTTCCCTAATATGGGAAAGGAAATAGTTAATCAAGTCCAGGAAGCACAGAGATTCCCATACAGGATAAATTCAAGGAGAAATATGCCAAGACACATATTAATCAAACTGTCAAAAATTAAATACAAAGAAAGCATATTAAAAGCAGCAAGGGAAAAACAACAAATAACACACAAGGGAATCCCCATAAGGTTAACAGCTGATCTCTCAGCAGAAACTCTACAAGCCAGAAGGGAGTGGCAGGACATACTGAAAGTGATGAAGGAGAAAAACCTGCAACCAAGATTACTCTACCCAGCAAGGATCTCATTCAGATTTGATGGAGAAATTAAAACCTTTACAGACAAGCAAAAGCTGAGAGAGTTCAGCACCACCAAACCAGCTTTACAACAAATGCTAAAGGAACTTCTCTAGACAAAAACACAAGAGAAGGAAAAGTCCTATAATAACGAACCCAAAACAATTTAGAAAATGGGAATAGGAACATACATATCGATAATTACCTTAAATGTAAATGGACTAAATGCTCCCACCAAAAGACACAGATTGGCTGAATGGATACAAAAACAAGACCCATATATATGCTGTCTACAAGAGACCCACTTCAGACCTAGAGACACATACAGACTGAAAGTAAGGGGATGGAAAAAGATATTCCATGCAAATGGAAACCAAAAGACAGCTGGAGTAACAATTCTCATATCAGACAAAATTGACTTTAAAATAAAGACTATCAGAAGAGACAAAGGAGGACACTACATAATGATGAAGGGATCGATCCAAGAAGAAGATATAACAATTGTAAATATTTATGCACCCAACATAGGAGCACATCAACATATAAGGCAAATACTAACAGCCATAAAAGGAGAAATTGACAGTAACACATTCATAGTAGGGGACTTTAACACCCCACTTTCACCAATGGACAGATCATCCAAAATGAAAATAAATAAGGAAACACAAGTTTTAAATGAAACACTAAACAAGATGGACTTAATTGATATTTATAGGACACCCTGTCCAAAAACAACAGAATACACATTTTTCTCAAGTGCTCATGGAACATTCTCCAGGATAGATCATATCTTGGGTCACAAATCAAGCCCTGGTAAATTTAAGAAAATTGAATTGTACCGAGTATCTTTTCTGAACACAATGCCATGAGACTACATATCAATTACAGGAAAAGATCTGCAAAAAATACACACACATGGAGGCTAAACAATACACTACATAATAATGAAGTGATCACTGAAGAAATCAAAGAGGAAATTAAAAAATACCTAGAAACAAATGACAATGGAGACACGACGACCCAAATCCTATGGGATGCCGCAAAAGCAGTTCTAAGAGGGAAGTTTATAGCAATACAAGCCCACCTTAAGAAACAGGAAACATCTCAAATAAACAACCTAACCTTGCACCTTAAGCAATTAGAGAAAGAAGAACAAAAAATCCCCAAAGTTAGCAGAAGGAAAGAAATCATAAAAATCACATCAGAAATAAATGAAAAAGAAATGAAGGAAACAATTGCAAAGATCAATAAAACTAAAAGCTTGTTCTTTGAGAAGATAAACAAAATAAATATACCATTAGCGAGACTCATCAAGAAAAAAAGGGAGAAGACTCAAATCAATAGAATTAGAAATGAAAAAGGAGAAGTAACAACTGACACTGCAGAAATAAAAAAGATCATGAGAGATTACTACAAGCAACTCTATGCCAATAAAATGGACAACCTGGAAGAAATGGAAAAATTCTTAGAAATGCACAACCTGCCAAGACTGAATCAGAAAGAAATAGAAAATATGAACAGACCAATCACAAGCACTGAAATTGAGACTGTGATTAAAAATCTTCCAACAAACGGAAGCCCAGGACCAGATGGCTTCACAGGCGAATTCTATCAAACATATAGAGAAGAGGTAACACCTATACTTCTCAAACTCTTCCAAAATATAGCAGAGGGAGGAACACTCCCAAATTCATTCTACGAGGCCACCATCACCTTGATACCAAAACCAGACAAGGATGTCACAAAGAAAGAAAACTACAGGCCAATATCACTGATGAACATAGATGCAAAAATCCTCAACAAAATACTAGCAAACAGAATCCAACAGCACATTAAAAGGATCATACACCATGATCAAGTGGGGTTTATTCCAGGAATGCAAGGATTCTTCAATATACGCAAATCTATCAATGTGATTAACCATATTAACAAATTGAAGGAGAAAAACCATATGATCATCTCAATAGATGCAGAGAAAGCTTTTGACAAAATTCAACACCCATTTATGATAAAAACCCTGCAGAAAGTAGGTGTAGAGGGAACTTTCCTCAATATAATAAAGGCCGTATATGACAAGCCCACAGCCAACATCATCCTCAATGGCGAAAAACTGAAAGCATTTCCACTAAGGTCAGGAACAAGACAAGGTTGCCCACTCTCACCACTCTTATTCAACATAGTTTTGGAAGTTTTAGCCACAGCAATCAGAGAAGAAAAGGAAATAAAAGGAATCCAAATCGGAAAAGAAGAAGTAAAGCTGTCACTGTTTGCAGATGACATGATACTATACATAGAGAATCCTAAAGATGCTACCAGAAAACTACTAGAGCTAATCAATGAATTTGGTAAAGTAGCAGGATACAAAATTAATGCACAGAAATCTCTGGCATTCCTATATACTAACGAAATCTCTGGCATTCCTATACACTAATGATAACAAATCTGAAAGTGAAATCAAGAAAACACTCCCATTTACATTGCAACAAAAAGAATAAAATATCTAGGAATAAACCTACATAAGGAGACAAAAGACCTGTATCTGTATGCCAAAAATTATAAGACACTGATTCAAGAAACTAAAGATGATACAAAGAGATGGAGAAGTATACCATGTTCTTGGATTGGAAGAATCAACATTGTGAAAATGACTCTACTACCCAAAGCAATCTACAGATTCAATGCAATCCGTATCAAACTAACGCTGGCATTTTTCACAGAACTAGAACAAAAAATTTCACAAATTGTATGGAAGCACAAAAGACTCCGGATAGCCAAAGCAATCTTGAGAACCAAAAACAGAGCTGGAGGAATCAGGCTCCCTGACTTCAGACTATACAACAAAGCTACAGTAATCAAGACAGTATGGTACTGGCACAATAACAGAAAGATAGATCAATGGAATAGGATAGAAATCCCGGAGATAAACCCACGCACATATGGTCACCTTATCTTTGATAATGGAGGCAGCAATGTACAGTGGAGAAAGGACAGCCTCTTCAGTAAGTGGTGCTGGGAAAACTGGACAGGAACCTGTAAAAGTATGAGATTAGATCACTCCCTAACACCATGCACAAAAATAAGCTCAAAATGGATTAAAGACCTAAATGTAAGGTCAGAAACTATCAAACTCTTAGAGGAAAACTTAGGTAGAACACTCTATAACATAAATCACAGCAAGATCCTTTTTGACCCACCTCCTAGAGAAATGGAAATAAAAACAAAAATAAACAAATGGGACCTAATGAAGCTTCAAAGCTTTTGTACAGCAAAGGAAACCATAAACAAGACCAAAAGACAACCCTCAGAATAGGAGAAAATATTTGCAAATGAAGCAACTGACAAAGGATTAATCTCCAAAATTTATATCAGCTCATGCAGCTGAATAACAAATAAACAAACAACCCAATCCAAAAATGGGCAGAAGACCTAAATAGATATTTCTCCAAAGAAGATATACAGACTGCCAACAAACACATGAAAGAATGCTCAACATCATTAATCATTAGAGAAATGTAAATCAAAACTACAATGAGATATCATCTCACACCAGTCAGAATAGCCATCATCAAAAAATCTAGAAACAATAAATGCTGGAGTGTGTGTGGAGAAAAGGGAACACTCTTACACTGCTGGTGGGAATGTGAATTGGTACAGCCAGTATGGAGAACAGTATGGAGGTTCCTTAAAAAACTACAAATAGAACTACCATATGACCCAGCAATCCCACTACTGGGCATATACCCTGAGAACACCATAATTCAAAAAGGGTCATGTACCAAAATGTTCATTGCAGCTCTATTTACAATAGCCCAGAGATGGAAACAACCTAAGTGCCCGTCGTCGGATGAATGGATAAAGAAGATGTGGCACATATATACAATGGAATATTACTCAGCCATAAAAAGAAACGAAATTGAGCTATTTGTAATGAGGTGGATAGATCTAGAGTCTGTCATACAGAGTGAAGTAAGTCAGAAAGAGAAGGACAAATACCGTATGCTAACACATATATATGGAAAAAAAAATGTCATGAAGAACCTAGGGGTAAGACAGGAATAAAGACACAGACCTACTAGAGAATGGACTTGAGGATATGGGGAGGGGGATGGGTGAGCTGTGACAAAGCGAGAGAGTGGAATGGACATATATACACTACCATACGTAAAACAGATAGCTAGTGGCAAGCAGCTGCATAGCACAGGGAGATCAGCTCAGTGCTTTGTGACCACCTGGAGGGGTGGGATAGGGAGGGTGGGAGGGAGGGAGACGCAAGAGGGAAGAGGTATGGGAACATATGTATATGTATAACCGATTCACTTTGTTATAAAGCAGAAACTAACACACCATTGTAAAGTAATTATACTCCAATAAAGATGTAAAAAAAAAAATGTAAAATGGAATTATTGAGAGCCCATTCGTTTGTTTTATTTTTTTTTATAAGTGGCAAGACAAAAGTGCATGACTCAATAGATTATACATCTTTAGGTACAAAATTGGTAGACATCAGAGGTTTGTGGTCTACAGTTTGAAGAATAGAAGAAAAACAATATCAGAAAGAAATGTGAATTAATTTCAATGAATAACAACTAACCGTATATGCCAATATTTTCCAGAGACCCATGACATTCAGGTCAATCTTAAATTTAAAATGAAATAAGTTTTATACACTTAAAATTTACATATAGCCTAGAGATGAGTTCTAAAGAACTTTCAAGATATTATCGAATGTCACCTTTATATCACCTTTGTATGCCAAATAGAGAAGTCTTAAATACTGTACAGCAGAGAGAACTATATTCAAATCTTATAATATCCTATAATGGAAAAGAATGTGAAAAATAATACATATGTATGTATACACATATATATAACTGAATCACTTTGTTGTACATCTGAAACATTGAATTATAATAATAATAAAAATAATAAACTTGACCAAAAACATCCATATTACAAACCTCTCTCCTCTTTCATTTCTCACTTTTGTTGAAAATCTAGTGACCACAGAATGAGTAAACAATAGAATAATATATTTTATATTTACTTTCTAAAGTAAAAAGGTAGACAACTTTTTGTTTTTAATTTAACATCAAAAGTAAGCATTTAGTCCTTGCCAGGAAGTAAACTAGTTTGGCTACGTGCTAACACCCTCACCAGTTGAAAGATGAAATCTTGCCTCCTAGGATGCAAGCAGGGATTCAGCAGTGTGCTCTCCTCCAGCAAAGCTCCCAAGCTCTTCCTCCTCTCACTCGCTCAATACGCTTGGTCACTTATCTTCAGAAAACCAATATCACCCCCATCTCAAAGGATCTCAAAGCTTAAGGGATATGAAAAATTGGTCTTCCTCACACAGAGGTTACATCTACATTGAGAAATTCCCGTAATGGTTCCATAGGTACAGATACCAGGGTGCCAACTGCACAAACTCATCCAGGTGCCTCTAAGCAGACTTTTTAGGTTCAATTAGATGGTTGTTATCTACTTCCACATCCCCAAGGTCCTTGCTTTTTCATTTACTGCTTTTTGCTTCTCCTATACGCTCTGCTTGCAGTAGTCATGGTAAGAATATATCTGGCTTGATGAAAGCAAGATTATTGGATATAAAGTGTTTCTATATAAATTTTATACCCACATTACCATCCCATGAGTAAGAGGAAGAGATGGATCATTCATATGTGATAAAAGGTAGGAACTATACTAGGCACTTACATTTCATTCTAGACAGGAGGAAACTCACCCTCAATATGATGTGCATGTCCCAGCTGGGATCCGATCCCAGGTGAATTTTTCTCTAAACTCTGAATGCTAATATAACGTGACGTGTTTTGTATTTCTTCCTTGTCTTTCAATCCATATTGTACACACCTCCCATTGATTTATATCTGGGTTATTTCCTTTTATTATGATCTGAATGGTGATTTAGGGAAGGTAAAATTTTGTTAATACTGGAAAAATAATTAAAAATGTAAACATTTGTATATAACTAAATCATTTTGGATTTTAAATGATACATTATTAAATAAAGGTTATCTGATTATATAGGTGACGGCTTATGGAGGATTCAGTTTACCTTTCTTGTATTTTATAACTCTTTTGTAAAAGTCCTTTTACTAAGGACTAAGAAAACATTATTTTTTAAAAGATAACTAGATTGAAGGGCAAATTTGTTACTTTCTTGGTAGGTTCAAACTAAGTAAAAGCCTTAGAACTCTTTTTAACTGAAAAATGATTGAACTTTAATCTTACATATGAATACATGTATGTCTATTAAGTTCAAAGAGATTTGAATGTTTATTATATAGAATTTATATAGTAATAATATGAAGAATTCTAAGGATCTACAAATACGAATCTTCCACTTAATGTCAGTGATATCTACTCCCTGTTAGATCTCTTACCCATAAAAAGGAAATAATAAATCTTCATAAAGTTATTTTGATAATTCAGTGACTTTAAAATTGATGATATGAGTGAAAAGATTAGCCAAGTATTCGGCATATTATAAGCACTCAGTATATGGAAGCTACTATATAAAATATGAAAAACCATTAGAGAGGCTTCTTCATTCATGAATATTATGGACAAGCTATTATGACCAAGTGATCAAATGATGTTCGTGTAGTTTTCAGAGAAGTAAGTTAATTTTGGAGTCATATAATTTCAGGGCTGGAAAGGACCCTGGAAAGAAAATCCAGTAATTTCCATTATATACGTGTAGGCAGAAGGATGGGGGGAGGGGCAAACATGCCCTCACACCAGAGAATCAGAACCTTTGGAGGATGTATACTTGCAATTTGAGAAGTATCTTCAAGTTACTTACAGTTTATATGATATAATCTACTTAAGAGCCCCACGTCATTTCCCATTCTTGTGGGTATATACAAATGAGAATGAGCAAACACATATGGGCATTACGACCCAGGAATGGTAAGTAATATATCTGCAGCCCCATAACATATAACAGCAATGTAAGAAGTGCCCACCAGGACTTCTGACTTCTAATCTCATGTGTCTTTCTTTTTTTAAAAAAAGGACCATTGCACGACAGAATGGAATTGCTTCCTTTTACTATCTACTTACACTGAAGTTGCACTATTCTCAGCCAGAGAATTATAAATAGCTTTGGAAAAGATTGCTTTTAAACAAAGCCTAGCTTAAATGAGCCCACCGTACACACCCTATGCTCTGCTTTCCCAGGAGTCATGGCTGCACCCTGACAACCAAGGCAAAGGCCCTGATTCAACAGAGAAGAAGGACCGTCTTTGATCTCAGTGGGAAACATCCTTTTTAAGCACCACTGGAAGTGATTTCAAACAGCAGGTATTTTTAGCTTTATCTCAAAGTTAGAAGAGGTGTGTGTGCACAGGTCTGTGTGTAGGTGGGGTATGCGTGTGTTTGTGCGTGTGTTTATGTGTGAAAGAGAGAGAGAGACCCAGATATCCGTGTGTGTTTAATCCTCTTGGTTTATTGTTTTGAATCTGTATCATGTATTCTGTAATACATGTAATCTGTATCAGATTATACAACAAATAGCTCATGAGGTAAACAGCAAAGAAAACTAAAATAGCATTTTTATTAATTAAAGTAATTGTTTCAAGGTATACTTGAAGGCATTAACACCAGATAATATGAAAAAAGAAACAGGAAAAAAATTCACCCACTGAAGCCAAGCTCTCTGTCTATACTGGGAAAAGACTGCCCTTTCAAAATCAGATTAACTACCGGTAAATACCCAGCACTTTTCATTAAATAAACCTTGAGTACTTTTCTGTTTCCTTGTTTCCTGAAAAACAGACTTAAAGAAAGCATTAGGCTCCTCTCCAACAACAGGAACTCATAAGAAGAGAAACATTTCCAATAATAAACTGGTTGGAAAAAGTGACCTCTCTGCAAGGTGCTGTATTCATCCTGGTACCATAGCTCCCATCCCTGTAAGCCTTTCTGTCCACAGTTCAGCAGAATACTGGGGTTGGAGCAGGCTCTGCACCTGGGCAGAGGAACAGAATCCTATTACCTGTGCACCGACGCCCACCTTCCAGGGCTAACCGACTCTTCCCACTGTGCAATTAGTATTTTACCTAGATTTCTAAGAAGGGTTGTAATTACCTTGCCCATAAGATTGCATGATTTTGTTGATGGGGAGAAACAACCTTTAAGGAAAATAAAACAAAGCAAAAAACAAAGCAAGCAAACAAAAAACACACACATTTTACCCGCTAGGTGAGAGAGGCAGCTCCTCCTGTTCGGTCTTTCTTAATAGTATGTTGATAAAATTATACATAAGTCAAAAAATAAGCTTCTCGCTGCAGTTATAATAGTTTAATCATCCCCGAAGCTGTTTAAATGCTTTAGAATCAGATAGTCCATGTTTCAGTCCCCAGCAATGCTACTTTCTAATATGTGACCTTGGGAGAGTTGCCAGATGTTTCCAGCTTCAGTTTCCCCACCTGTGAAATGGGGCGATTAGCAGTAATGACTTTGCAGGCAGTGTTTTGCTGGAGTCCAGGTTCCAGATGGCCCAGGAGCCACTATACGCATCTCTTCCAGACTCTGCCTTCTGTGACCTCACACTGGGAGATGTAATTCTGCCATCGTTGGGGATTTTGCACCACAGAAATTGGCAAATTTCTTTTTCTAAAGAGCTGTAGTTAAACATCTGCCAGTACAAAACTGCTCTGAAGGTTGTGATAAATTGTAAATGACACAGAAGATTTAGCACAGGTAAATGTTTAGTGGTTTATAGCTGCCACTTTTTACCCTGGTGAAGTTAGCACTTGTTCTCTTCCAATATTTCCCAAAACAACCTACAGGTTTTAGCCTGACAGCTATATAGCTATCACTAAAGAGAAACAAAAGGGATTTGAGAGCCAGGAGAAGAAAAGGAAAGAAAAATATCTCAGCCGCACCCTTACCTGTACATGAAGTACATGGCCACAAAAAAAATCTGCCCTGATGAATTTGTGTTTCATCATCTGAGAAATAAATAGGTAAATACCTCCTTGCAGAGTCTGTATAGAGGAAACTGAGAAAGTAAAATTAAAAGACCTAGCTTGTAAAGCGTTTAGGGGAAGCAATTTAATTTCCTACCTTTTTGATCTGGAGATTCCAGAAGCTTCAAATAACTATAATGACAAAAGACAATGTATTTCCCACTTCACTCAATCCCAGAGATGCCTCTTAGGATGGTATAGTAGCCAACAAACATCACACTTCTCAGGTGATTCTTCCTCAGCTAAGGGCTTTGTTCACCTGAGCACTCAACAAATACAAGGAAGTGCTGAGCAGGCAAAACCTCAAATAAAACTTTCCTGAAGGGGAGGAAGTGCTTGCAGAAAAAAATTAACAATTCCTAACCTGCCAAAAAGCCACCTTACACACAGTAGTAAAGAAAAAAAAAGACAATAATCAAATATTAGCTATTATGACTATTAACTACAATAGAAAGAAATTTAAATTTGCTTGTCAATGATGCATAAGATAGTGTTGTAGTCTTTGGTAAATAAAACATACTTCAGAAGAACATGCTAAGTACTGAAGGGAAACTAGTCAGTGATTTCTGGGGTACATGTTGCTTTAGATTAAATATTTTTCATAATAGTAATTTGAGCTTGTAATTTTTTTGCCCCAACTTGCAAAACATGTTTTCCTGTTTGCAAATTAAGTCCTAGATGTGCATATAGCAGTCATCTTAGGTAAAATCACTGAGGTGTTTTAAATTTTAGTTTGGGTCTTATGTAATCTTACCCAGCCCACCCACTGCTTATTCATCAAGGGCTATTCACAGAAAAATAAGGGGTGACAGAGAATATGCATCCTGTTGGATGTTTGTAATAAGACAATCTAGTTTACAAAGCCCTTTTCTCTTATAAAGGCATTGGGGAGCAACATAATGAAAAGACTGCCATAAAATTAAGAGAATCTATTTTCTAATCTCATTTGAAAAGTTGGCTGAGATCTTAATGTAATAGCTATGTTATTTTTATAGTTTTTCTATTCTTGTTTTTCTTTGTACATCCTAGACTCCTTAACGACGTCTGGCCATTTCTTTTAAAGTGTACTTTGTATCATTAAATGCAAATTGTTTCTATAGGTCTGCATAAAGGACTCTTTGAGAATGGTCATGCCATGCAGTAACTGACCATTCATATGTTGAGGAAGGAGTGAAATGCCCTCCTGTATAACTTGAAAAACCATCAAAAGAGGTGTTTTTTGTTTGTTTGTTTTTGTTTGTTTGCCAAAGTTGAAAAAAAGAAAATAAACCAAATTGATTTATGTTGATCCTAAAATAGTCACTCAGCTATTTCCCATCATAATTTCCAGTAACCCAGCCCCACCCCCATTCCTAATTCCCAATGTACAGCATCTCAGGCGGTGAATGACCGCTTTCTGAGTTCCAGGAACCCTGGAATTCAGTCTACGCACCTCACATCACAGTAATTTTTATTTTAAACTCTGTGGAAATAGAACCAAACTCTCTCTCTCTCTCTTCTCAAGTGTTCCTGTTTATCTGGGAAGAATTGTGCTTCTTTTCACTCAAATCACAGTGGGAGAATGTTTTTGTGCCATGACAGGAGAAGGTCCTCCTTTTGTTTTCTCACCTACTCCACTAAAGCCCCTCACCAGGCTCAGCCCCCCCTTATCACATTGTCACATTCTGTCTCCTTCCTTCTCCCATGGCCTCCAACCACTTGTGGGCCATGTAGCCACCTGCAATCACTCACAGATAGGCTTGGACTTTTCTTGGTAAGTTTCATGTGTTCTCACCCTCCACACTGGGCCTCCATCCCAAGCTACAAGGTAATTCCCTTGAAGTCAAGGAAAACTACAGAGAAATATCATTTAAAGACCAATTTGGGGTCACTTAGGACACTGTACAGGAAATAGAAAACACCGTGGAGATTTAAATAGAAAATAAAGTCTTAGAAAAAATTCAGTGCTTCAAAAAATGTTTTGGAAAAAAGTTTAGTGGGTCTCCAGGAATGTATCACAGAATGGAAAACAAGGGACACACCAGTGATCTGACTCCTGTAAGACCATTACCAAAACCATCAAGTTCAAAGATCAGAGCTGTGATCTAGGAAACGGGGCAGCTAGAAATCAGAGGTGTGCACCATGGGAGTCACGGAGCAGCTGTCTCTCATCACTGGGAAGCTTGAGCATGACCACTGTATGCCCTGCAGAAAGACTTCTCACCTTGACAGTGCTGCTAAAATCTCAGAAGCAGGTCAAGGTGACAAGTAGACACCTCCACTTTATTTCACTGTTCCACATTGCAAGGGTGACCAGAACTTAGTTGCAAACAGACCAAAGAGTCCAGTTTTTGCTTTCTAATCTTTGCAGTACCCAGCAGGATGGGGGTGGAAGGGTTGAGAATTGAGCAGCTGGTGCACAGCATCCATACACTATTTCCCTGGTACAGCACAAGGGCATTGACATGAATCATATCTAATCCTCACAAGCCTCCCTGTACTTGAAAATATTCCCCACATATTGGTGACAAGGAAATTGAGATCCAGGAAAAAGGGGTCAGTAAATCATGTTTATTGAACACCTACTTGTGCCAGACACAGTTCTAGATCATTTATATACATGATTTCCCTTAATCCTTCTATCTTATAATAGCATGATTATACAGATGATACTGAGGCTCAGAGAGGTGAAATATTTTCACCTGTGTAATACAGAAGCGGAAAAGTTGCCATTCAAATCCTTGTTGTCTGACGGCAAAGCCCATAATCTTTTCATCAATACATTTTTTAAAAGGTACTTTGCTATTTTGTTTCCTTTGTTGTTAAGCATACTGTGAAGTGATCATAGTAACATATTGATTCATTGACAATAACTTCCTGAATAACTGCTCTTGAGTAAGAATGCCTCACATTTCTTTCTTCATGGATAGAATTAATTCCTTACTCTATCCTCTATATAATTCCTCTATAGTCTAGAAAACAAATTGTCTAAATAAATTGTGATATTATAAAGACTTTGTGACACAATATAAATTGGCTCTTTACATTTCCACATTCAGAGATGTACTGTTTTGCTAAATGAGGGCCTACTAACCGAGGGGATCCTAATTTTTATACAAGTGCACACACATTACAGTATGTGCTCTCCTACCATTTTATCTTATATACCGAGAATGGTAACTTTTAAAAGATTTCCTTTATCTTACCAATAATTCTCAATTTTTTATAGTAACTAAATAGAGTTAGATTGTTGAAGGCCAGGAAAATGTATGCCAGACTTTATGTAGCCGGAGAATAATTTTATTTCAACAGCATCACTCTTGCAGTGAGAAATGGCTCTTCCAACACTGAGGCCGGATGAGTAAGACTGATGAAACATGACTCTGTTATCTCAAAGGCACATGACTGACTTATGGAGTGAGCAGCCTAGGTGCCCTGAGTGCCTCTGGCTCTGAGAAAGTATCAACATCTTTTACTTTTTGGCCCTTGTGGGCTCAGCACACAGGTTTGTGGTCAAAAGAGTATGGATGAGATTAATGGATTGAGGGCATTTGGCCTCCATAAAAATTTTAAACAAACAAATAAAGCAAACTTTGATAGCTGACTTGGGATTTTATCTGGAAGGCCACGACTTATGAACATGATATTCTGACAAGACAGTACTTTTATGAATGAGTGAAGGTGAACGACCCATGAAGTATGCAGTCTGGGCTGGCAGGAGCCCAGAGACGTGGCAGAGGAGATATTGGCATGCCTTTCCCAGGCAAGCTGCCAACTAGCTCTTAGAAGGGAAACTTTTTTTTTTCAGTTTCATCATAGAGCAGAACTATTAAAAACACTGAAAACTGGAAACAGTCTGTTTTACTGAAAACTAGACTGGATGTTAAATTAGAGATGTCTAATCATAAAACCAGGTAGCTGTATCATGGGAGAAAGATTGGCAAGACCTGCAGCTAAATAAGAAGTGGTATCAGAACACACCAGATTATAAGGAACAAAAGCAACTTGAGGTTTAATTCCAAGCACTTTTCCTTCAGTAAAGATAAGGAGAATCTGTTTTTCCTTGAGATGAAGCTTCGTTTTATTCTTATGCTCTTCCACTCCCCACCACCACCCCCCTCAGCCCCTCAGCACCCTCCAGAAAAATTATATTTGCCTTAAGAAATTCAGTGCTCTTATCATGCGCACAGTTTTGGAAATATTAAGTCATGCTGTGTTAGTCAGGATTCTCCAGAGAAATGAAAGCAATGAATATATGTATATATGTGGAAAGAGAGAGACTGATTTTAAGGAATTGGCTCATGTGATTATGGAGACTGGCGAGTCCAAATTCTGCAGGGTGGTCCAGCAGACTGGAAACCCAGGAGAGCAATGTTGCTTTGAAGTCTGGATATTGTCTGCAGGCAGAATCCCCCCCTTGCTGGCGGGTGGGGAGGTCAGTCTTTGTTCTGTTTAGGTCTTTGACTGATTGGATGGATCCCACCCATACTATGGAGTGCAATCTGCTTTACACAAAGCTCACCAATTTAAATGTTAATCATGTCCAAAAACATCCTCACAGAAACGTACAGAATAATGTTTCACCAAATGTCTGGGCACCATGGCCCAGCCAAGTTGACACATAAAATTACCCACCACACATGCTACCAATGAGAATATTTTTGATAGTAAAACTAGGTTAGATTAATATTTGTACAAAAAAGAGCAACTACTCTAGGGTAAAATGAAAATACATGAAGAAGGAATTAGCACATTCTTTAGATTATTGAACCCAGTGAGAAATAGAGAAATTGTTGGTAGCTGGGTCATTACACTGGCAAGCAAAATTGGTGCCATGTTCATCAAACTGTTGACTAGCAGAAATAAAGAAAAAATCTTGAAATACCATATGAAATAGAGTTTATCTAATTTTTAAAAGAGCACATTAGGCAAGAATGCTTTATTTAAATAGAAAAGATTAAAAACAGGCTTCTTTAAAACCTTTTCAAACTGCCCTGGACATTTTTGGACCTTCTGTAACTGAAGTTATTTTTATAGACTCATTCTACTTACTCAGCATAAAAGAAATATAGTTATATAAATATAGAGTCACGGAAGTGCAGAATTGTTGAATGCGAACATTGGAACAGCCTTACATAATACATAATCTGACCCCCTTCTTTTTATAAATGAAGAGGCAGAAGCCCAGGGAGGTGAAATGACTTATTTTAGGTGACATAACTAGATTTAAATGAACTCTGCTGCTTCCTAGTTCATACTTTCCTCATTAAACCCGTGTTTTTACAAAAAAGCCTCCAACTGAAGAGAATATTTTTTAAATAATAATTCAGATATTATTCTAGGTAAATTGTTCAAAGGAATTGACTCTCATGCTCTGATACCTGACAAAATGAGCAAAAATCAAACCAATAAAACCCACTAAAATACTATAAGCAAAAGGGTGGGGGGGAATCAACAATCTTTAGAAAACTCTTCCAAAGAAACAAACTAATTTTGACATGGCTCAGTATGATTTCTTCCTTCCCCCATTCTTAAAAAGCTATTCTGCTGGAAAGATTAAATGTAAAAAACCTTGAACTTTTGTACAACTACCCTCAATGGGGAGCAGCATACAGTAGAGTAAATAGGCTGGAGAACAGAAGAAGGAGGAAGTGGTGAAGGAGGAGGAGGAGGAGAAGGAGG